>NC_054711.1:7651814-7691814 GCF_016097555.1 Gigantopelta aegis
TATCCTAATGGTTGTAGTAGACCTTAGTTTAAATCTGATTTTAAATGTTTGTTTTGTTTAACACCACCACTAGAGTACATTGATTTATTAATCACCGGCTATTGGATGTCAAACACTTGGTAATTTTGAATGGTGAAAAAAATGAGACTAAAACTCGACTTCATAACTGTTACTTGTCAGACTCACATGCGTTTTTAGAAATATGAGAAATGCCTTTTGTGATATTAAAATCACCAGGATGACCAAAAACACTCTGAATGGATGAAAATGGATAATCTAAACAATAATATCTAAGTAAAGTATGATTTCAGTTGTCAAAAAACGGCTCTAATAGTCAAAACTATGCCTTAGTGTTTAAAAACTAGAGTATATCCCTTTAATATGTAATTGTAGTCCTTTTAAAAAAACTTTATTAATTGGAAATGTTACTATGGCAACAAACTGAAGACTCTCTATAAAGCACATTTTTACATACTCAACAACAAAAAAACAACAAAGCAAATATTTTAATATATACCATGTAAGTTTTTTTCATGATAAAATTAATTTGGTTTATAAGACTGTCAAAATATGCCTAAATGTTCATAAGACACTGATAATTTTAATAGATATAAAATTCAAACTGAATAATTTTATATAAATTAAATTAAAACTAAATTAACATTCGCATTTTTCTTTTGTTGTTTGGTATATCTGAGTAAGAGTTGAGATGTATTAGAATGAAAAATTGCGTTGATAAATTTCCCGAAGTGCCGAAAAAACCCGAAGAAAACACCTAACAACTTCTGTAAATTAAAAGACAACAGTGAAGACAAACACAAAATGAAGCAGACATGTGGATATGTTTCATATTTTGGCCGACTCATGAATAAATTAAATAAAACAATAAAGTTTAGGAATGACAACTTCATGCAGGTTCATTGAGGAGAACAAAGGAATTTTAAAGGGTGATGCTCCTAAATATTTATTACAATTTTTAAAGATAACGCTGCATACATCTAAAGGGGTATACAGTGTTAAAAAAAGATTGGTTAGGCACATCACTTCCCAACATCTGTCCCTGTGTATACTGAGAAAAATAGACAAGCTGATTATGACAGGTTACATGTCTAAAAAAATTTAGTTTTTAAACAAATCTAAACATGCCACATAACAAATTAAAAAGAAAAATATTTTCCATATTATATTATGGACTCGTAAATAATTTATGTGTCTGAAACTTAAATAGGACGAAGCTGAAGTTATAGCATCTAAGGAAAACAAATTATCACTTTGTAATACATTGTATTTGTAACATCATTAAAATGTATTGGCAACAATTTCATCATTTTGTAGTAAAATGTACTCGTGGCAATTTTAATCATTTTGTAGTAAAATGTACTGGTGACAATTTTCATAATTTTGTAGTAAAATGTACTGGTGACAACTTCATTTTGGTGAAATTGTTATCATTTTGTAGTAAAATGTACAAGTCACAATTTCATCATTTTGTAGTAAAATGTACTGGAAAAATTTCCTAAGTTTGAAATAAAATGTACTTTTACAATTTCCTCAATTTGTAATGAAATGTACTTTTACAATTTAATAATTTTGTAGTAATATGTAATGGTGACAATTTCATAATTTTGTGAAATGTACTGGTGACAATTTCATCATTTTGCAGTCAAATGTACTAGTGATAATTTCATCATGTTACAATACAAAGTACTGTTCACCATTTCGCATTATGCTATGAAGCGAATTTTAGGTTTTTTTAAATATGTATAATGTATATTATTATTTACACCTGACACAACAGACCCCCCCCCCCCCCTCCAACATAAAGTTAAAAAATAACCAAAAATGATGTACCATATACACCTGTATAGGTGATATTTTCACCACAATGTATTACAAAATAAATACTGTAAGCTTTGCAGCGAACAACTGAGCAAAACATTCACGACCTTTTTGCTGGGTATTAGCTTATTGCAATTTGACCACACACACCAGGGCCGTAGCTAGAATGTTTTTGTTTTGGGGGGCAACGGAGTAGTTAATAGTCTAAAACTCCTTAAACGGTTAAACATTTTTCTTTTAAGTTGCTATAATTTTTTCCATATTTTGTTCCGGGGGGGGGAGAGAGAGACACTGCCCCCTTTGCATCCCCCCCCACTAACTATGACCCTTGCACAGGGTGAGCTAAGTACTGAGCTAGTTTGCTTACGATTGTCACAATGACGTCCCTCTCACGCAATTTTTAAAATCATCCGTTTTTAATTTGCTTTTCCAGTCATCATTTAATTAAAATGTAGCTCAGCTGACGGCACACACACGTTACCTGCACATGATGGGATTATAATGTAGCTCAGCTGACGGCACACACGTTACCTGCACATGATGGGATTATAATGTAGCTCAGCTGACAGCACACACATTACCTGCACATGATGGGATTTTTTGCCATGCAAGGTAAACAATATAAAAACTTAATACTTTACTCATTATCCTTGCATGGATAAAATCTCACCTGCACACAAGAGCTATCAGATAAGCAAAACGTCTAAAGTGTGTTACCGGCCTCAGTGGTGTCGTGGTTAAGCCATCGGACATACGGCTGCTAGGTACTGGGTTCACAGCTCGGTACCGGCTCCCACCCAGAGTGAGTTTTAATCAGATAAGCAAAATGTCTCAAGTATGTTACCGGCCTCAGTGGTGTCAGATTTAAGCCATCGGACATAAGGCTGGTAGGTACTGGGTTCGCAGCCCGGTATCGGCTCCCACCCAGAGCGAGTTTTAACGACTCAGTGGGTAGACGTAAGACCACTATACCCTCTTCTCTCTCACTAACCACTAATAACTAACCCACTGTCCTGGACAGCCAGCCAAGATAGTTGAATTTTGTGCCCAGGACTGTGTGTTTGAACCTTAACTGGATATTAGCATGAAAATAAGTTAAAAATGAAATGACATGAATCAAGTATGTTTTGATCAGCTGATAGCTCCATGTTGTATAAAAGGCTCATTCACAAGGCTTTCTAGCTTCACTTTAGTTTCTAAACCAACACAATACATGTAGGATCATTACACGAAAGTATTTTGGAAATAAATTAAAATATAATTCGGCAATTGGAATTAAAATTCGCTATCCCACAGGTTTGGTGAGTGGCAGTACTGGCCCTGGGTACGAAGATATGAAAATAAACCAGAACGGCTTTCTCTACGACTTACAATATATATATATTAACTGACATACACCTAATGAGAGAAATGCAATAGCGATAAATTTCTATTAAAATGAAATCAAAATGCCCAATCACATGACAACAGCAACAATGCACATATACGCGACACAGACATTTGTCACTACATATATACGATATACAACGCGACACGCATCCATTGCTACATAAATGACACGACATATACCAGATTATTCACGTTTACAGACATACGCACACACACGTATGCATGCACTCGCACATACACATTATATAATATTGGCATCAACGTTTTTTTTTTTATCTCAGTGTTCTTTATCCCACTATTACCAGCAATAAAAATTTTACAATTCTTCAACTCTTGCCTAGAAAGAATCAAATACATTTTAAGTCAAAGACTCTTATTAATACAATTAATACTCTTACCTCAAAAAAATTCTGTAAACTTCAAAAAAAAAAAATAATAACTTCAGTAATTTGTGGATTTAACCTTCCAATAATTTTATAAGTACGAAAAAAACACCTTTAGAAGTAAAACGAAGTTTGAAGAAGGAAATGATTTATTTAATGAGGCACTCAAAACATTTTATTTTGTTACATGGCATCAGAAATATGGTTTAGGACCACACAGACACTGAGAGAGGAAACCCACCCTCGCCACTCCATTGACTACTCTTTCCGATTAGCAGCAAGGGATCTTTTATATGCACCATCCCACAAACAGGGTAGTACATACCACAGCCTTTGATATGCCAGTCGTGGTGCAAAAAATATCCCAATGGGCCCACCGACGAGGATCGATCCCAGACAGACCGTACATCAAGGGAGTGCTTTACCATTGGGCTACGTTCTGCCTCATAAGCGAAGTTTGATGTACTAGAAGCATTATGACACAGTGTCGGATGTACTAGAAGCATTATGACACAGCGTCGGATGTACTAGAAGCATTATGACACAGTGTCGGATGTACTAGAAGCATTATGTCAGTGTCGGATCCAGAAAATCCATTTAGGGGGCCCCACGTGTAAGGCAAGACCTTTTTATTAGTTGTTCCTCAGATTTTCAAAAATAAAAATAGAACTCGTAAAAAAAATTGGGGGTGGGGGGGGGGGGGGCGGTAGGTCCCCACAGATCTGCCACTGTGACGGGCAGAAATATTAAATATGTGGACACTGATATTCTAAAGAAGAAAATGAATTTAATACGTAATTTCAGTTGCTAAAGAGCTAGGCTCTATCAGTGGGAAGCATCGTATCTGCTTCATGCGCAGTCAGTTTGGGATCAATCCCCATCAGTGGGGCCACTGGGCTATTTTTTGTTCCAACCAGTGCACCACGACTGGTATATAAAAGGCTGTGGTATGTGTTATCCTGTCTGTGGGTTGTTGCATATATAAAGATCCCTTGCTACTAATGGAAAAATGTAGCAGGTTTCCTCTCTGAGACTATATATCAAAATTACCAAATGTTTCATATCCAATAGCCGATGATTAATAAATTAATGTGCTCTAGTGGTGTCGTTAAACGAAACAAACTAACTTTTTTTTTTAACTTACAATAGCAAACTTATATTCTTGAGCCAATCTCAAAAAAAAAAAAAAATTCTTGTTATACAACATCCAGAGTATTTAACTTACAACAAATTCACATTTAAAATAGTTTTTCAGACCAAAAAAAAAAATATATTTTCGGTTACCTAAAAAACCCACCTGCAGTTTAACTTAATAATAATATATTACCACACTGTCTTCTTTTCTCAAAAAAATTTGTGAAAATATTCCACAACTGACAGAAATACATTTAAAGATTTTCCACTTCTTGTTCTTGACAAGAGCTTACAAAACACACACAAGAAACACTCCACAAATGCACCTGAAAATAATTTTTCCGTAATTGTCTCCCTTGCATACTTGCAGAACACACACAAAATAAATTCACAATTGCACATAAAAATGTTTTTTTCAGTTCTCCCCTCTTCATACTGAAATATTATTACACAATGCAGAGTGCTTGTTTCCAAACAACTTAATCTGTTTTTCTCTTCTAATCTTTGTGAAAGAAGACGAATGTCAAGGACGGCACAACACAAATAATGCTCATTTCGAGCCACGAGTTTTTTTTCTGAATAAAATTATTCATTTACTCTCAACCAAGTTCCAAGTTTATATTTGGGCAAATATTTTGGGCACAATAAAACAGAAGTGACAAACAGCCAATGATAATGCTTATTTCAAGCGAAGTGCTATTTTGAATAAGTTTATTATTCGGAAAATTACCTCCCCACAGTAAACAGAAGTTACAGACACTGATGATACTCATTTCGAGCCATGATTCAGTTCAAATAAATAATCGCCAAAAATTCTCTGTTTACTATTGGGCAAATTGCTCGGACACATTATAAACAAAAGTTACAGACACTGATGATGCTAATTTCGAGCCATGATCTACGTTTGAATAAATAACTGAAAATTCCTTGTTTATGATTGGGTCAACTGCCCAATGAAGATAAACAAAGTGGTCGCTGATGAATGGGAAACCATGAGCAAGTGTTTTTCATGTTGCCGACTGATTGGACGAGGTAATCGCGGACGATGCGAAACCGTTCTGCGACGTGACGGCCGTGTTCGCCGATGGAACGGATGACAAAATGTGGCTGATGATGCGAGATTCTTCAACTTTCGATGTTGTTAGATTCAGAGGCTGTCGCTGTTCCACACTACAGAAAAAAACAGATGGACAAATAAATACATAATTTAACTAATCAATCACAGGGCTAGCTGTATCTCTGGGTGAGTGAAACATTTCGCTAAATTGTCTATTAAACTTCAGAAATCGATAGTTATTATTTTTTTTAAATGTCAATTATTACATGAAATTATTTTGCCAAATTAAAATAAAATTCGCCAACTACTTTTAAAAATTCGCATTTGGCGAATTTGGCGAGTGCCAGAACTAGCTCAGAATCAATCGTGAATAAAAATAGATGGACAAATAAATAAATAATTTAATCAATCAATCAATCAATCAATCATAAATATATACATACATGCTTGAGATTTGGGGGGGGGGGGGGGGGGGGTCTACTTATAGTCGAGTGTATACACAACACAGATATTCATGCATACATTTTAGAGAGGCGATCACTGATACTTACAGTTAACTACTTTTACAGTATATTAAAATGTTGAATTAAAAAAAAAAAAAAAAAATTCTACTAGTAATTAATTATTTCTCTGTCTCAGTCTCTCTCCCCTCTGTGTTTCCCTCCCTCCCTCCCCCTCTGTTTCTCTCCCTCCCCTTTACTCACACTATTTTAAACAGGTTTTCCCAAATATACAAAATTCTCAAATGCAAAGTCTTTTTGTCACAACACCATCTTATGTCTATGTATTATAAAAAACATCAACCCTCGAAGTTCAGAGCAGCTTAGAACAGCAATTTAGTACAGATAATAATGAAATAAACATATGGCAATACTAAAAATGGTGTTAAAGATAAATTTTGCAAAAGCTTTCTGCGGTGGCAAAGATCATTGCCATTGCAAATTTTGAGTGCTGAAATAGTTGCAGAAAATATTCTGAGCTCTAAACATTTATAGAAACATTTATATAAAACAGAAAATTTCCCAGTATACCAAACGTTCAAAGAAAATATTTTACCACTTTTGACTAGCCGATTCATTAAAAGAAAAGGTATCACAGTATACCAAACATTCAAAGAAAATATTTTACCACTTTTGACTAGCCGATTGATTAAAAGAAAATGTATAACAGTATACCAAACATTCAAAGAAAATATTTTGAGGGCTGAAACATGCACATAAAACATCTATAAAAAAGAAAATTTCACAGCATACAAAAATGTTCATAGAAAATATTTCGCAGGTTGAAATGTTCACAAAAAATATTTATCAAAACTGTTGCAACTTCAAATGGGAAATCATTACATAAAGTATGTCATGGAAATGACATTACAAACTAATTTTTTTGTGCATTTTTAACTAAATACAACTGTTCTTTGTAATTATAAAAATTGAGAGAGAGAGAGAGAGAGAGAGAGAGAGAGAGAGAGAGAGAGAGAGAGAGAGAGAGAGAGAGAGAGAGAGGAGAGAGAGAGAGAGAGAGAGAGAGAGAGAGGAGAGAGAGAGAGAGAGAGAGAGAGAGAGAGAGAGAGAGAGAGAGACAGGAAGCGAGAGAGAGAAAAAGATAGAGGGGGCAAGAGAGAGAAAAAGATAGAGAGAGTAAGATAAGAGAAAGACAGAGCGAGAGAGACAGACAAACAGAGACTGAGACAGAGAGAAAAGTAGAGGAGACAGAGAGAGACAGACATATATAAAACATTCACATAAAATATTTTACCATTTCTGACTGGCCGAGTCAGTCTGAGATCTGTTTTCCGAGGACGTTGTTGTCGTCGTCGTCACTTGCACGTTCTGCTCGCTGCTCTTCGCCACCGTGGCGACGTGTGGACTGTAGGTTGCCGGGGCGACGGCCTGGCTCGGCATGTTCATTGAGCCATTGCCGACGGGACAGGAGGCGAGGATGGAATGATAGATGGATGCCGGGAATCCCTGAGCTGTGAACACCGACCCGATGCTCTGTTCGAGGCTGTTCTGCTGCATGGACGTCGCAGAGTAAGGACACATCTTCGGGATTCCCGAGCTGTCGGGATTCTTTGGGATTCCAGAGTTGTCGAGATTTTTAACGACGTCCGATAGCTGCTGCTGTGGAGGGGATTCTTTGCCGATCTTCTGCAGGTTTTCCATGCTGTCGAACTTGCGCAGAAGTTTGTCCTTGAGATGTAGGACTGCTGCTGCATGGAACTGTTCTTTGCTGCCCATACTTCCGCCAATCGGTACCGTCTGCTTCAAGTCACCGTGACCATGACCCAGCGACGTCTGCCCACCAGGATGACCATGACCTAGCGACATCTGCTCACCAAGATGACCCTGACCCAGTGACATTTGCCCACCAGTATTACTTTGTAATCGTAGGGACGTCGACCCACTGGGATGACCATGACCTTGACCTAGTGACGACATCTGTCCAGCATTCTGCTGCCGATAACTACTGGACATCGGGTCTGGCGAATGCTCTTTAACAGTCTTGTTCACGTAGGGTCCACGAATCGTGATCCACGGGTAGGTAACTCCTGCCACAGCTGCTGCTGAAGAAGCAGCAGATTGCTGCTGCTGCTGCTGCTGCTGCTGCTGCTGCTGTTGCTGCTGCTGCTGTGTCTGGATCTTGGCCGGGGATTTCAGGTGGGCGAGCAGATTCGGATGAGCCTCTCCGGGGGTTCGAGCCATTATGGCCAGCAGTTCAGACTTATCGTCCGTCCTGTTCATGTAACCATCATCTCCTCCTTCCAACTCCATCTCCATCCTGACTCCCGAGTCTTCCTCCTCCTCCTCCTCCTCGTCCACGATCAACACGCCGCCATCATCACCGTCGCCCGGCTCATCGGCAAGCGACGAACGCACCACATGCTTCCGCATCTTGTCGAACTTTTTGTGGAAGATTTCCTGACCACCAGCATCGTCACTGGAAGATCGAGATCCCGTCGGCGAAGCTTCTCCGGATCGGTTGCTAGCGGAAACAGTTGCTGCTGCTGCTGCGACGGTTGCTGCTGCTGCTGCCTGCGAGTGATTGGTCACGTTGGAGATGCTGAGGACAGGCATGGAGGGGTCCGTCTGCTGGGGAGACTGGGAAGGGGACTGGTCCTGCGACGTGATCGAAGTCAGGGTGGGTGGAGACGGAACGCTCGATATGGTAGCCGGGGCGGGGGCGGTCGATGAATACAGACCGTGTCGGTTGTACAGAGATTGCTCCTCAACCATTCGCTGAAACACAGAAGAAAGGAAGGTTTTAATGATACATCGGAACGAAAAAATGAAATAAAATTTGGAAGATTTTTGTTTTATTATTATAACAAATGAAAGTGATATGGTATAATTTTAAAGAGTATGTTAAATTAAAACAAGACATTTTTTTTTTAATTTAGCATAAATATTCTTTGGCCAATTAAAACTTGAAAACTTCCTGTTTTGTAAGACAATACATTCAGCACTGCCCATCTTTGATACTGTCACTAACTTGGAGGTTAAAAAAAAAAAGCATTAAGAGTACTTCTAAAGCAATACATGTTGTCTACTGGGCTAACAAATTTGCATATCTCTTAAGCTCAAGGGCCATAATTCTATCAAATCCCTATGAAAGTAAAACTCGATAAAGCTATACACAAATTTTCAGCTAATATCTTGAGGAATTGTGAAAACAATTCTGGAAAACCATATGTGGGATAGATAGACAGAGAGACAGACAGACAGACACAGAATTTCATCCGGTTTTAAAGTGTAATTTCTTTAACAAATTAGAAGGAAAAAGCCACCACAAACAGAAATTTTGTTTTCATTTTCTAATTTGCAATTTTGCCACAACTTAATTAGGAACACTTCTTAAAAATAAATAAATAAATAAATACATTTTCTCACTTGTAATTTTGCCACCTGACTGATTCTTAAAAAAGCAAAAAACCACATACTACCAACAAAAGAAAGAAAAATCCTTTTTTTTTTTTTTTACCTGTAATTTTGCCACCTTCTGGCTATGAGCAATTCTTAAACAAAAAACCCCCAACAACCCCCCCTCAAAAAAACCCCACAGAAACATTTTTTAATCCATTTTCTCCCCTGTAATTTTGCCACCTGACTATTTGTGATTTTAAAAAAAGCAAAACAAAAGACACACTACCAACAGAAGAAAGAAAAATCTATTTTTTCACCTGTAATCCTGCCACCTTCTGACTATGAGCAATTCTTGGAAAAAACAAAAAACCCCGGAAAAAAACCAAAAACCCCAAAACCCAACAGAAACATTTTTTAATCAATTTTCTCACCTGTAATTTTGCGACCTCCTGATTATGCGCGATTCTCTTTTCGGCCTCATGCCTCATTAGCTCTGGATTCACGTTCAGATACGATGGGTGTCGGTCGACCAGCAGCGACTTCTTGCGCGCGTGGAGCCCGTACGACGCGCCGACACTCCCACGTCTCATCTCTGGCGACAGATACTGCTGCTGTGACTCGTTCACTATCTGGTCGCGATCGGGCAGGAGGTGGCGATGCGGCAACGAAACCCTCGATGCCCGGCCCTCGCTGTTCAGATGGAAACTATAGCAACGGGGTCGCATCTGGCAGTCCTCCTGTCCGAATGACCCCGACCTTGACCTCGGTCCCGGCGAGGTCGCAGATGATCCGAAGCTGACGTGGAGTCCCTCGGGACTGGGACTGCCGCAGGAGCTGCTGATGATGGAATCGGCCCGTGATATGGGAATGAATTCTCGGCTGTGGTTCAGGTACGGATACTTCTCCTCAGGTATCGGGCTGCTTGCCGCGCTGTTCGACATCGAGGCTGGCACGCTGCTATCTCCATGGATTGCCGTCCGCTTCTCCAGCCGGTCGCTCAGCTTGTTGACCATCTTGTTGATGTACTCCCGGTCCAGGGTGTATCGCCGACGGTTACCCTCCTCGATGGTGTGCAGGCGCGGCCGGGACAGGGTGTCGCGGTCCAGCGTGTTGCAGCGGCGTCGTGGCTGGTCGGGTACCATGGCGTAGAATCCGCTCATCTCCTCGCGGTAGAAGGTCCCATATGGCGTACGTAACACCACCTGCTGGTGGGCGGCCGCCTCGAATGGGAGACGTTGTGACGCCGTGGAAGAGCCAGACGCTACTGTACCACTGCCGTCGACTGATGCAGCATCGCTGAAACCGGACGTCGTCATGTTGGACACTTCCGATGGTGTCGGAGATGTTGATCTGCCAGATCTGTTCAAATAAATAAATAATTTATTAAATAAATAAATAAATAATTTATTAAATAAATAAATAAATAAATAATTTAGTAAATACATAAATAAATAATTTATTAAATATATAAACAAACAATTTATTAAATATATAAACAAATAATTTATTAAATATATAAATAAATAATTTATTAAATATAAACCGGCCTCGGTGGCGTCATGGCAGGTCATCGGTCTACAGGCTGGTAGGTACTGGGTTCGGATCCCAGTTGAGGCATGGGATTTTTAATCCAGATACCGACTCCAAACCCTGAGTGAGTGCTCCGCAAGGCTCAATGGGTAGGTGTAAACCACTTGCACCGACCAGTGATCCATAACTGGTTCAACAAAGGCCATGGTTTGTGTTATTCTGCCTGTGGGAAGTGCAAATAAAAGATCCCTTGCTGCCTGTCGTAAAAAGAGTAGCCTATGTGGCGACAACGGGTTTCCTCTAAAAACAGAGTCAGAATGACCATATGTTTGACGTCCAATAGCCGATGATAAGATACAAAAATCAATGTGCTCTAGTGGTGTCGTTAAATAAAACAAACTTTACTTTACTTTTTATTAAATATAAAAAATGAAATAATTTTTTAAATATATAAATAAATAAATAAATAATTGAATAAATAAATGGATGGATGGAATGGTAACAAGTATGTCTAGATCTGTTTAAATAAATAAAAACAAAACAAAAACATTTAATTAATGAAGGGATGCTAGATGGAGGTAATGTCGATCTTATCTGTTTTTTAATAAAGTAAAAGTATATGAATCAGTTGATGGGTGGACACTTTTGTTAAATTTTTGAAGTATATGAATGAATGAACGAACGAACGAACGAACAAACGAATAAAGTGGTTGACTACATAAATAAAAATAAATGCTAGCACATTGGACTAACAAAACGAGATCACTGGGTTCAAATTCCAAATATGTCTTAATTTCTACCACCTAGGTGAGCAGAAACATTTCTCAGTTGCTACCGGTGGCCATATTTATTAGTTCCCAGCCCTGGCTGTCACGTACCTGACACTCTGTGCGTCCTGGAACTCCATGTCCAACTCATCCGTACTCAGTCTTTCACGACGCTCATGAGACAGTCGGATGTTGTTCTGACCAGCTGAAAAACACACACAGAAAGTCATGAGTCACAAGTCGAAACAATTCGACAAAAACAGGTGCGGGGTTCGGGGATTGCACACACCCCACCTTCCCAACCCCGCTCAATAAGTTTTGGGGTTTTTTATATATACTTTCCAGGGGACTTACCCCCCCACCCCCACAAACATCTACAGTTTACAAATCGACAATAAAGGAAGGAAATGTTTTATTTAACTACGCATTCAACATATTTTATTTACGGTTATATGGTGTCTGACATATGGTTAAGGACCACACAGATATTGAGAGAGGAAACCCGCTGTGGCCACACTTCATGGGCTACTCTTTTCGATTAGCAGCAAGAGATCTTTTATATGCACCATCTTACAGACAGGATAGTACATACCACGGCCTTTGTTACACCAGTTGTGGAGCACTGGCTGGAATGAGAAATAGCCCAATGGGTTCACCGATAGGGATCGATTCTAGACAAACTGCACATCAAGCGAATGCTTTACCACTGGGATATGTCCCTAACCTAGATATTTCTCTTAAGAGAACTGTCACAGTAACTAACCTAGAGATTTCTCTTAGTGGACTGTCACAGTAACTAACCTAGAGATTTCTCTTAGTGGACTGTCACAGTAACTAACCTAGATATTTCTCTTAGTGGACTGTCACAGTAACTAACCTAGAGATTTCTCTTAGTGGACTGTCACAGTAACTAACTTATAGATTTCTCTTAGTGGACTGTCACAGTAACTAACCTAGATATTTCTCTTAGTGGACTGTCACAGTAACTAACCTAGAGATTTCTCTTAGTGGACTGTCACAGTAACTAACCTAGATATTTCTCTTAAGAGAACTGTCACAGTAACTAACCTAGAGATTTCTCTTAGTGGACTGTCACAGTAACTAACTTATAGATTTCTCCCAGTCACAGTAACTAACCTATAGATTTCTCAAAGTAACAGCAACTCACCTATAGATTTCTCACTAACCTATAGATTTCTCACTAACCTATAGATTTCTCAGAGTAACAGTAACTCCCCTATAGATTTTTCACTAACCTATAGATTTCTGAGAGTGCAGTGTTGAGTGTGTGCAGGTCTATAGTCACAGTAACTCACCTACATATTTCTCTACGACAGTGACTCACCTATAGATTTCTCCGAGTGCAGTGTTTTGAGCGTGCGCAGGTCTACAGACACAGTAACTCACCTACATATTTCTCTATGACAGTGACTCACCTATAGATTTCTGCAAGTGCAGCATGTTAAGCGTGTGCAGGTCTATAGACAGTGATTCACCTATAGAATTCTCTTATGTCACGGTAACTCGCCCACAGATTTTTCAGAGTCTAGTGTGTTGAGCGTGCATAGGTCTATAGACACAGTAACTCACCTATAGATTTCTCTGAGTGCAGTGTGTTGAGTGTGTGCAGGTCTATAGACACAGTGACTCATCTATAGATTTCTCTGTCACAGTGACTCACCTATAGATTGCTCTATGACACAGTGACTCACCTATAGATTTCTCTATGACACAGTGACTCACCTATAGATTTCTCTATGACACAGTGACTCACCTATAGATTTCTCCGAGTGCAGTGTGTAGAGTGTGCACAGGTCTATTGACACAGTAACTCACCTATAGATTTCTCTATGACACAGTGACTCACCTATAGATTTCTTTGACACAGTGACTCACCTATAGATTTCTCCGAGTGCAGTGTGTTGAGCGTGCGCAGGTCTATAGACACAGTAACTCACCTATAGATTTCTCCGAGTGCAGTGTGTAGAGCGTGCACAGGTCTATTGACACAGTAACTCACCTATAGATTTCTCTATGACACAGTGACTCACCTATAGATTTCTCCGAGTGCAGTGTGTTGAGCGTGCGCAGGTCTATAGACACAGTAACTCACCTATAGATTTCTCCGAGTGCAGTGTGTAGAGCGTGCACAGGTCTATTGACACAGCAACTCACCTATAGATTTCTTTGACACAGTGACTCACCTATAGATTTCTCCGAGTGCAGTGTGTTGAGCGTGCGCAGGTCTATAAACACAGTAACTCACCTATAGATTTCTCCAAGTGCAGTGTGTAGAGCGTGCACAGGTCTATTGACACAGCAACTCACCTATAGATTTCTCTATGACACCGTGACTCACCTATAGATTTCTCCGAGTGCAGTGTGTTGAGCGTGCGCAGGTCAGTAGTCTTCATAAGCAGTTTGGCGAACAGTGTGCTGTCCTCCTTGTGGTTTGCGTTGATCATGTTCTGTAGCGCCTCCGTCAGCCGGTTCTGGATCCTCTCCGTCTGCTCAACACCGCGTAACCCGGGACGATCTAGAAAACAAACACACTGAAAACATCAGACCTCGCTAGTTAAAAGGAGATATCATGGACTTCCCTGAGACTAGTTCACAGACCTCACTGGTTAAAAGGAGATATCATGGGCTTCTTCGAGATTAGTTCACAGACCTTACCGGTTATGGGGAGTCAACACTCTGACTCAAAATCATTCCCCATATCTATAGATTTCTCAGTCACACAAGGCTTTAGATCTCACTTAGTGCGTTTCAGATTTCATCCTTGAACAAAATAGGGAAGGTAGGAACTTCTTTTATTAACTGGGTTTTTTTTTAAATTGAATAAAGACAGAGAAATCATAATCGGCCAAGGTGTTCCGAATCTAAAGTGCCGATTACAAAAAATCAGGGATCATGATTTAAAAAAAAATATATATATATATATATGTGTGGCTGCACGACAAAAGGTGCCGGATGTCGCGCATTGTAATATCGCGTAACAGCCAATTACAATAAAATACATGATTTTTTTTTTTTTTTCGTTTTTAGCACAAACAGTTTTTAAAACAACTTAACTTTCATACTAATACATAGTTTTTCCTAAAATAAAACAATAAAACATGTTATTTGGTGATTGTGTACAACCTGTCAAATTCTAATTGTCTTTAATTACGCAAGAATTAATCACTTATTTGGCCGAGTTTATTATAAAACTTGGACTTTTCAACGCCAAGTATTGCATGCCACTGGAAAGGTCGTGAACTCTACTTTCTAAATATAGCAAGTGCGCAGATATATTTGTCATGTAGGAGTAATGCGCATTGAGACAATTTCCGTGGCAAAATTCAACAATTACTTTTTCCCAAACTACGAAATAAGAAAAAACGTGCGATCGTCTGTTCAATTTATGAAGTAAAAATGCATTTAAAGTAGTACTAAGACTGTATATGTTGTAATGCGAGACGTGAAACGTATTTAAATCGAGCTAAATCGAGACGAGCATGTAAAAAAACAAGTGCCTGCTCGATTCACGGTATCAATTGAGAAAATGGCGGCGCCCGTGAGACCAGCATGTGTAATAACAAAGGAAGCTGAGGTGGCTCGCCAGTTGATTTCGCTGTTAAACATCAATGCCAGTATGAGAAACATTGCTTCTGACGATGTGTTACAAGACATTATTATGGACTACTTTGTAATTAGGGATCAGAGTGAGTCGGAATCGGATTTCGAATCAAACTAATCAAACGAATCTATTTACTGAAATCGAGGTGGTCATCGGGCTCATTACTCTGGCCGTGTTACAACCTGGTATGTGAGAACTTACTGTATGTTCAAAGCTGGAGAACTATTGACTTATGTTTGACTAAATATTCCTGTCTAATCATAGCATTCATATTTGGTGTGAGCACTGATAGTTTCTCATTTTATTGATGGTGGATACTATTGTGCATTTTGTTATTATTATTTTTTTTTTTAAAGGGGGGGGGGGGGATGTATAATGGAGTTCAATATAAATTCTTGTCAATGGCATATACTGTTAAAAACAAATATTACATGGTTACAGAGTACAGAATAACTTGGTTGGCATATATTATTATTATTAATGAAGATTTCAAGCAATAATGAATCAGGTTTTTTGTGTAAAACTTCGGACTTCATTTTCTCAAAGATGGTCCTTTGAAAAAAATCATAATTGTCTGTACAAAAAGTTCAATATTTCGGAAAGTTTTCATCAGATTTTCATAATTAAAACAGAATTATGCTCTGTAGAATGTGCTTTATCTTATTCCTTCAAAAACATCTTCTTCTTTTTTTTGACCATGTGGCACCTTTTGTCATGCAGCCACACACATATATATATATATATATATTTTTTTTTTGCGCTTTTAAAACATTTCAGGCTCGCTACATAAAATTACAGTAGGTCGGGATTTGAAATTGTAAACACACCTATTTTAATTTTAGGCCTAATTTGGACACAACTGGGACTTTTGTATTTTCTGAGCGCAGAAAGGTTGTTTTAATTCAGTAGTCATTAACAGCTGGGGGAAAGTTGTCAATATTCACAAATGCTGTTCACGTTATTTTAATCTAATTAAACTTAACAATTCTGTGGTTCTGAGGTCAGCATGTTTGTACTTAATCTGGGCATGATTATTTTAATCTAATTAAACTTAACAATTCTGTGGTTCTGAGGTCAGCATGTTTGTACTTAATCTGGGCGTGATTATTTTAATCTAATTAAACTTAACAATTCTGTGGTTTTGAGGTCAGCATGGTTGTACTTAATCTGGGCGTGATTATTTTAATCTAATTAAACTTAACAATTCTGTGGTTTTGAGGTCAGCATGTTTGTACTTAATCTGGGCGTGATTATTTTGGACACAATATTTATCGCCTCAACTTTGATGCAATCTTGCAGCCCTGGGGTCTCGTTCACAAAGCTCTCTTAGGCTCTGCTAGACAACAAAGCATCCTCTTTGCAAGTCTTTTAGCATTGCACTGCCAGATCGCAAAGTTGCGAGAGTTTAGTGAATTACGCCCCTGGTCACAGTAACTAATCGACACATTTCTCTCAAGTTAGTACCACATATATCCGTTAACGGTCCCAAATAAATAAACCCAAATATGGCTTGCGCAATTATTTTTCAGCTAAATTATTTCGCTTTGCGCAACCGTTAAAAATATATTGTTATGTGAACAGTTTAAGTTTGTTTTGTTTAACGACATCACTAGAGCACATTGATATATTAATCATTGGCTATATGAACAGTGACAAATGATAAGTGTAAAATGAAAAATGGGTTACGCAAAACTAAGACTTTCGCAAAGGACGTGTGAGCGAAACAATCGTTCGCGCTATTTTTAGAGGCTTGTTAACAATAGCTGGGGAAATAATATCAATGACCCTGCATCGAGCGAGTGCTGTACCACTGGGCTACATCCCACCCCCATTTAACTGTCAAGACTCACAACTAGCACCGTGCGAGGTTCTCTGACCCGAGGTCAAACATGTGACTGTATCAGACAAGACTCACAACTAGCACCGTGCGAGGTTCTCTGACCCGAGGTCCAACATGTGACTGTATCAGACAAGACTCACAACTAGCACCGTGCGAGGTTCTCTGACCCGAGGTCAAACATGTGACTGTTTCAGACAAGACTCACAACTAGCACCGTGCGAGGTTCTCTGACCCGAGGTCCAACATGTGACTGTATCAGACAAGACTCACAACTAGCACCGTGCGAGGTTCTCTGACCCGAGGTCAAACATGTGACTGTATCAGACAAGACTCACAACTAGCACCGTGCGAGGTTCTCTGACCCGAGGTCAAACATGTGACTGTATCAGACAAGACTCACAACTAGCACCGTGCGAGGTTCTCTGACCCGAGGTCAAACATGTGACTGTATCAGACAAGACTCACAAACTAGCACCGTGCGAGGTTCTCTGACCCGAGGTCAAACATGTGACTGTTTCAGACAAGACTCACAACTAGCACCGTGCGAGGTTCTCTGACCCGAGGTCAAACATGTGACTGTATCAGACAAGACTCACAACTAGCACCGTGCGAGGTTCTCTGACCCGAGGTCAAACATGTGACTGTTTCAGACAAGACTCACAACTAGCACCGTGCGAGGTTCTCTGACCCGAGGTCAAACATGTGACTGTATCAGACAAGGGGGCGGGACTCAGCCCAGTGGTAAAACGCTTGCTTGGTGCGCGGTCGGTCTAGGATCAATCCCCGTTGGTGGCCCCATTGGGCTATTTCTCGTTCCAGCCAGTGCTCCACCAGAACTGGTATAACAAAGGCCATGGTATGTACTATCCTGTCTGTGGGATGGTGCATATAAAAAATCCCTTGCTGCTGATCGAAAAGAATAGCCCATGAAGTGGCGACAGTGGGTTTACTCTCTCAGTATCTGTGTGGTCCTTAACCATATGTCCGACGCCTAATAAAACCGTAAATAAAATGTGCTGAGTGCGTCGTTAAATAAAACATTTCCTTCCTTCCATAGACTCGTATACCATCTATACTCCATTACAACCTACTGACCTCGGTGGCGTCGTCGTTAGGCCATCGGTCAACAGACTGGTAGGTACTGGTTTCAGATCCCAGTCGAGGCATGGGATTTTTAATCCAGATACCAACTCCAAAGACTGAGTGAGTGCTCCGCAAGGCTCAATGGGTAGGTGTAAACCACTTGCACTGACCAGTGTATTAAATGGATCCCTCAAACCATAACTGGTTCAACAAAGGCCATGGTTTGTGCTATCCTGCCTGTGGGAAGCACAAATAAAGGATCCTTTGCTGCTAATCGGAAAGAGTAGCCCATGAAGTGGCGACAGCGGGTTTCCTCTCAAAATCTGTGTGGTCCTTAACCATATGTCTGACGCCATATAACCGTAAATAAAATGTGTCGAGTGCATCATTAAATAAAACATTTCTTTCTTTCTTTCTTTTCCATTACAACCTGGAACTTCTTTTTATCTTTTTCAGATGGATGTTTGAAAAAAGTTAAAGTTTGTTTTGTTTAATGATACAACTAGAGCACAGTGTGTTGTTAATTAAAACATTTTCTTATCAGACCAGATTACATTGTATGCTTGCATGTTTCTGGGCTTGAACTTGTCTCCCACAGCAATTTTTAAAAGGATTGCCATGGGTGAAACAGCCCACCAATAGAAATTTTGAGCCTGCCTATGGCAATTAAGAGACAGTTGCAGAAAATAAATGTAACTGAAAGGTTATTTTGCTGTATGTAGACATATTGAAAATGTTAAATATTTGAAGATTATGTACACCAGGTGTATACATTTCGCCATCGTTGAGAAATTTACCAACGGCATAAATATGTCATCGGTGATACTCTCTACCTACAGCAAGTTAGATCTCATTGACAGCAATTGCCGTCGGTGCCATCGTTAACTTCAAGTCCTGAACAATGTTTTATGTATTCCTGTATTTTAGAACATAATAAAATCAGTTTTCAGTAGGTATCATTGGTGTCAAGTTGTGTGGGAATCTCGGGGAGTTGTCCTCCATAATCCTTGGTTTCACAGACATGTCGTGGTTTGAGGGATTCATTTAATGCATGCGTTAAAAAGATCAGTTCACAGACACATGTTGCTAGCTTTAGTGAACTGTCACAGTAACTAGCTATGGCAGGTTTTTGTTCTTTTAAATTTGGGCGGGGTAGAGAGAGAGAGAGAGAGAGAGAGAGAGAGAGAGAGAGAGAGAGAGAGAGAGAGAGAGAGAGAGAGAGAGAGAGAGAGAGAGAGAGAGAGAGAGAGGAGAGAGAGAGCAAGCAAAGAGAATCAGTATCAAGTTTTCTGACATATAATCGGTCAAAACCCCAGCCTTGTCTAGCATTAGCTTTTTCCAGAAAGATCGCCCACTTGGTCAACTCAATAACATCCTGGTCATTGGTATCATTAATTAGCACTCCACGACAGGTGTTAGTCCTAGTAACTTATGGCAGGTTTTTGTTTTTTTAAATTTGGTCAGATAGAAAGATAGAAATGTTTTATTTAACGACGCACTCAACACATTTTTTATTTACGGTTATATGGCGTCAGACATATGGTTAAGGACCACACAGATTTTGAGAGGAAACCCGCTGTCGCCACTACATGGGCTACTCTTCCGATTAGCAGCAAGGGATCTTTTATTTGCGCTTCCCACAGGCAGGATAGCACAAACCATGGCCTTTGTTGAACCAGTTATGGATCACTGGTCGGTGCAAGTGGTTTACACCTACACATTGAGCCTTGCGGAGCACTCAATCAGGGTTTGGAGTCGGTATCTGGATTAAAAATTCCATGCCTCGACTGGGATCCGAACCCAGTACCTACCAGCCTGTAGACCGATGGCTTGCCACGACGCCACCGAGGCCGGTAAATTTGGTCAGAGAGAGAGAGAGAGAGAGACGGGGAGAGAGGGAGAGGGAGAGGGAGGGGGAGAGGGAGGGGGAGAGGGAGGGAGAGAGAGAGAGAGAGAGAGAGAGAGAGAGAGAGAGAGAGAGAGAGAGAGAGAGAGAGAGAGAGAGAGAGAGAGAGAGAGAGAATCAGTATCAAGTTTTCAGACAATGTAATCGGTCAAAACCCCAGCCTTGTCTAGCATTAGCTTTTTCCAGAAAAATCGCCCACTTGGTCGACTCAATAACATCCTGGTCATTGGTACCATTAATTAGCACTGCACGACAGGTGTTAGTCCTAGTAACTTATGGCAGGTTTTTGGTTTTATTAAATTTGGTCAGGGAGTAGGGTAGGGAGAGGGAGAGGGAGAGGGAGGGGGAGAGGGAGGGGGAGGGAGGGAGAGAGAGAGAGAGAGAGAGAGAGAGAGAGAGAGAGAGAGAGAGAGAGAGAGAGAGAGAGAGAGAGAGAGAGAGAGAGAGAGAGAGAGAGAGAGAGAGAGAGAGAGAGAGAGAGAGAGAGAGAATCAGTATCAAGTTTTCAGACAATGTAATCGGTCAAAACCCCAGCCTTGTCTAGCATTAGCTTTTTCCAGAAAGATCGCTCACTTGGTCAACTCAATAACATCCTGGTCATTGGTATCATTAATTAGCACTGCACGACAGGTGTTAGTCCTAGTAACTTATGGCAGGTTTTTGTTTTTTAAAATTTGGTCAGGGAGTAGGGGAGAGAGAGACGGGGAGAGTGAGAGACGGGGGTGGGGGGGAAGAGAGAGAGAGAGAGAGAGAGAGAGAGAGAGAGAGAGAGAGAGAGAGAGAGAGAGAGAGAGAAAAAAAAGAGAATCAGTATCAAGTTTTCAGACATATAATCGGTCAAAACCCCTCCCTAGAACCCGTCAAAAAACCATGACCCTCCCTAGCTCCCGTCAATAACACATGGCCCTCCCTAGCACCCGTCAATAAAACATGGCCCTCCTTAGCACCCGTCAATAACACATGGCCCTCCCTAGCACCCGTCAATAACACATGGCCCTCCCTAGCACCCGTTTTTGCCAGTCAGATGGGCATCCTGGTACAGTGAAGCATTTCAAAACCAGACCCTCTGTAAACCGGAATTCTCCCCAAATCGGACTTTTTTCACGGTCCTTTTTTAAAAATCAGTACAGAACTTAAAGCCGCACACCCTAGTTCCATCCAGCGAAAATAAATTATAATTTGGTTAATCTACAAACCTGTAACACACTTGGATCACGTTTTTATCAAATGGAGTGAAAAAGCAGGTTTTATATCGATAAATACCATGGGAATCCCCATGTCCCAATTGCTTAAAATAATTTTGAAAGTTTGTATTCTGATGTCACCGGTAGATGTCGCTCGAAGCACAACAATGCCTACGTCACCACAAATTTCACAGACTTGGGGTGCGTTCTTTTCACCTCTCCTGGACATGTTCCAACTGTTCTGTCCTGGTTGTATCCCCTCTCCAGATATCGTAGGACTTAGCAAAATTATTGGTTTCAAGGGTTTGTAACGTTTTGCATTGAGATACTTACTTGTCTGAACTTTATTGTTACTGAAAATGTTCACGAACTGTGAAGAAAAATCTCACAAATGAACAACAACAAATGATGTTGATCGCGCGAACTGTGCACGAGAAAACAAACCGAACCAAAATGATAACGGTCACGTGGTATACCAACGTCTGTGACATTGAAATGGAAATATCCCGTCTAAAAATAGATTAGACCTTGTCTGCTCAACGTTTTTTTCTCAAACGTGCTCCCGTTTTTCAGAAATACGAAAAATGCATTTTGTGGTATACAAACACCAGGATTACCAGGATTACCAAAAAACACTTCAGGTGAATGGAAATGTATATTCTAAATAATAAACGGTAAGTAAAGTGCAATTTTATTTGTCAAAAAATGGGACCAGACATTTTACTTGGTAACAAGGTTGTCCAGTTTACTAGGGTTTCAATGCATATTCAATAATATCCAGGTCAGTGATATCATTAATTAACACTGTATGACAGGTGTGAACCCATGGAATACTATCAACAGTGGTCAACTCTTCTGCCTGGAGGAAACCTGTTCCTTAAAGACCAGACAAATTCAAAGACTTTCCAAAGACTTTTACCTGCCATTTTCAAAGACTTTCAAAGACTTTTACACAGCGGTCAAAGACAATAGAATAGAATGAGATAAAAATACCAAATCAGTCGTTTATGTTGCTGTCCATGGCAAAATGTTTTAGCTTTTTTACATGCATCATGACAGATTAAACTTTGTAACTGGAAAATATCAATTGCATGCAGCTGTAAAAGATATCATCATTGCTCTGCCTATGATTTGTGAGAATTTAAAAACTTCTATTACAATTCAAAGACTTTCAAAGACCTAAAAATTATTTTTTCAAATTTAAACTTTCAAGGAATTTAAAGACCGCTACAAACTCTTTTAAATGCTCTGAAGTTAAAGTTTATTTTGTTTAACGAAACCACTAGAACACATTGATTTATTAATTATCGGCTATTTGTAATTTTAGAGAGGAAACCTGCTACATTTTTCCATTAGTAGCAAGGGATATTTTATATGCACCGTCCCACAGACAAGATAGCACATACCACAGCCTTTGATTAGTTGTGGCACACTGCTTGGAACGAGAAAAAACCCAATCAGTTGAATGGATCCACTGAGGTGGTTCGATACTGCGACGCAACCACCTCAAGCGAGCATTCAACCGACTGAGCTACATCCAAACCCTACTAGAGAAATAGGCTATGCCTGTTGTGCAATCCTTTTGACTTTTTTCCTAATCAATAAAGTATTTCAAAACAAAACATCATTTGTTGTTGGGGGGGGGGGGGGGGGGGGGGGGTTGGAGAGAGACTGTTATTTAAAAAAAAATTATTGCTATTTCAAGCCCCAATACTACATAAGAATCATAAAATATTCCTCTTTTTTTGTAGGGGGGTGGGGGGAGTGCCATTTTAAAAACAAATTAACAGCAGGTTATACTGCCTTCCTGTTTCATCCATCATACCACTAGAAAAATAACAAACCTGGGGAAAGTAGGACGATGGCGGAGAAAAGCCCGAGTTCATCATCTGTCAAGTGCATTCGGTTGAGACGCTCTGCGAAGTCAAACATGGAATCCAGAAGAAATCCCGCACCCGATGGCATCTGAAATATGATTGGTCGATATTTAAAACATCTACAGGTAACATTACACTTGTAATAAATAAATTTATTAAAATAATGTTTTGTAAAAGATGCTGATAATACAACCTCTGCACTTAAGAAAATGCCTACGGCAAAAAAAAAAACATGCCATTAAAAAACACTCTGAATATAGTCCAAGGTCAAAAAAAAAAAGTCCCTAGAAGAATTAAAAATTCCACGGCAATCTCCACGGCATTGCTGATTGCCGTGGCCAATTGCAGGAGTTGTAATATCCAGTGGCTTGGGCCAAAACCATACCAAGTAAGACTGGAAAATGTGGGCTATGAAGTGCCAATCTGTACGTAATTATCGACTCGGACTAAAGTTCATATTACTAGACTTCAAGAAAGAAACTAAGGCCTACAAATACAATGAAGCCAAATCTTCGTCTGGATCTGGCAAGTCTGGCACTTTCAAAACATAGCACAAGTTCTATGCCATCTGCTACCAGATCTGGTAGTTGGCGCCAGCACAGACATAGCGTGTTTTGTTCCATTCGATTCAATGCTTTTGTTTTTCAACTGGTACCATACTTACCAGACATAGACCCAGAACAAGCTTTGGTCTTTTGGATTTCAAATAAACTTTTTGCAAACTGGATGCGATTTTACAGCTGTCTAGTCTAGTTAAAATAAGACACACACAGCCGGTTTAAGGATCTACAGGGCCTGTAGCACAAATAACAGCGGGCCCCCCTCCCAGGAAATATATTTTGCAACCCCCTCGGGGAGAGGGGGAAAATGACCTGGGGAAAATAAATGTACACATCACCGCGAGGCCCCCTGAAGCTACATGTACTACTAGGATAAACTGTCTCTGAAGACACACATTGATGGACACACACTAAAAAAGACATCATACACCCACAGCATTGTTGTCAATCGGGTGGAATTTGATCATCGAAAATTGGTTAAAATCGGCTATAATCGGTTGGGACCAATCGATCAGCTTTCAGTTACACAATCGATGAGATTTATATTGAACATACGAAGGATTTGAATTATAAACACTGTTCACCAGAACAGACCCTTACTTACTTACTCACTCACTCACTCACTCACTCACTCACTTAATCCTCTTCGTGTGCGGTCACACATAAGGCCGAGAATAGACACTACAAGTCGTTAAGTTTACGTTTTGTAACAATTTGATATCATTTTTCTTTCTGTTAACATGAAAACAAACACCAGACCCAACATATTTACATTAATTCCATCATCTAAACTGGAGAAACAATTACAGTTAACAATTTTCCCACACAATCAGTTGTGGATTATTATAATCAATCATTACTTTCATCATCTCCATTTTCATTTTCAATTGAGTACTGGAACATCACCAACACACAGTCATACACACAAAGCTGACATCCACACATAAAGTGACACAGTCACACACACACTCACAGCTACACGCACTTACACGCATACTCACAAACAAACAAACAAACATACACACAAAAAAGTTTCTAGAATAAAGGAAAATGGTTTATTTAATGATGCATTCAACACATTTTATTTACAGTTATATGGCATCGGACATATGGTTAAGGACCACACAGATATCCAGTGAGGAAACCCGTTGTCATCACCTCATGGGCCACTCTTTTCGATTAACAGCAAGGGATTTTTTATATGCACCATCCCAAAGACAGGATAGCACGTACCACGGCCTTTGATGTAACAGTCATGGTGTACTGGCTGGAGCGAGAAATAGCCCAATGGATCTATCTCAAACCGACTGCGCATCAAGCGAGTGCTTTACCACTGGGCTACTTGTCGCCTCTAGTTTGTAGAATAAAGTTCAAACTTACCGGCGACAAATGGCGTTTGTAGAATAAGTTCAAACTTACCGGCGACGAATGGCGTTTGAAGAGTTTCCCTCCTGTGAACATCATCGTGTTCGTGTCCGGGTCGAAGAGAATCGCAAGTCGTACGAGCAACACCTCAAAGGTCCCCGCCTGAAACAAACAACAAAATATGTGTGTTTCAGGTTTCATCCTAGAATTTTTTTACTTTTTTTTTGCTTCAAAAATGTTCAGGGTTGCTACATAAAATTTAAGGTCAGTCGGAAAACCGTAAAAATTCATCTTAGGGGGGGGGGGGCTAAAAAAAAAAAAAAAAAAAAAATATGTGTATGTCAGGTTTTATCCTGAGAAAAATAGAGTAGGTAGATAGAAACTTTAAAAAAAAATTTTTTAAATTGAATCATACTGAAAAAACGTAATGTGTTCCGAACCTAGTTTTGCCGACTGCAAAAAATCAGAAATCATGATTTTTTTTTTTTTTTTTTTTTTTTTTTTAAGTTCAGTGTTGCTACATTAAATTAGTGTAGTTGGTTGGGAAACCAAAAACACAATTTAAAAAAAAAAAAATTTAGGCCTAAGACAAAAGAAAGAAAGAAAATAAATGAAAATTGTTTTAAAATTTTTAGATACCTCCAAGAATTTTTTTGTTTTGTTTTTTTTAAATGTCGTACAAACCTTCAACAGGGTCACCTGATCATCCTGATTCAACAAGATGAAGCCAGGGATTCCCCGGGCGAAGTCGACGACCGACTTGATCGCTGGAGTGAAGCTTTCGGAGTAGTCGATCCAGTCATTCTTGTTGCTGCTAGCCTCCATGCAAATCTGGTTGTTCAACGGACACGCCTAAAAAGAAACCCACCAAATTAGACGTACTGGAATTTAACACAAAGAGTATACTGCCAAATTGAAATCTGGTTGTTCAACGGACACACCTGAAAAGAAACCCACCAAATTAGACATACTGAAATTTAACACAATGAGTATACTGCCAGTCAGGAAGAAAGAAATGTTTGATTTAATGATGCACTCAACAATATTTCCATTGGGCTGTTTCTCATTCTAGTCAGTGCTCCACAACTGGTATATTAAAGGCCGTGGTATGTACCATCCTGTCTGTGGGATGGTGCATATAAAAGATCCCTTGCTGCTAATCGAATAGCATAGCCCACAAAGTGAGACTACAAAGAAAACCTGCTGTCGCCACTTCATGGCATACTCTTTCTGATTAACCACAAGGGATCTTTTATATGCAATATATCACAGACAGGATTGTATATACCACAGCCTTTGTCAACTAGACCTTGTAGAATTCTGGCTGGAACGAGAAACAGCCCAATGGGCCCACCGACAGGGATCGATCGTAGACCGATCTCACATCAGGTGAGCTACGTCACTGGGTTACTACATCCCACCCCCAATATTTAATCAATAAAATGTTTAAACACCAAATTACCATATGTGCTGGGCAGTTGACGAATTCTCCCGCCTGGAGGGCCGATTCTCTCATCTGCTGGACGCGGGCGATCGGGAAGTCGCACGTGATGCGGTGGGCGTTGATCACCGACTGGATCACGTCGAGTTCACTCTGCAGAATGTTGAAGAGCGCCATCGTCTGTGACTGAGCGTTCACTTTCTGCATCTGTTCGATGATGCGCGCCTTCTCCTTCTTGGGAACCCGGCCAAACCGCACCGCTGAGGAGAAAACAGGGAAAATATGGTAATTAGGGAAACTTAAATATCACATGACCCTATTTTGGTCAAAATTAAATACCCGCGGAGAAGAAAACATCAGAAATTTGGTAATTAGGGAAATTTAAATATCACTGGACCCTATTTTGGTCAAAATTAGATACTGTACCGCTAAGAAGAAAATGGAGAAAATTCAATAATTGGGGTCATTTAACCTTCTGACTACTGCAGGCGAGATATCTCGCCCGACGTCATGTCAGTTGACATACTGTACACTGTATACAGTGCATTCCCCAATTCGTATTTCCCACCGTTTTGAACATGACATTCACTGAAAAAGTGGATTTCGCCAAGTATTTTCACTCGACAACAACGGCAGCATGTCGCAGTCATTGTCAGGGATCGATAGCTGATTGTGACAGCTTATTTGATAATAAAATTGATCGTTTTACCAACAACGAAAATCACCAAATATTGGGACATGAATCGTAGTTCATTTCTTAAAAAACATTTTGGTCAGAAAACCAGTGTTATTGGGAATAATATACATAAATATTGGACAGCTAGCCACAAATGCCAGTAAGTAAATGCAACTTTTTAGATTTTTTGCCTAATTTTAGTCAACATTATTAACATTTCGAACTGTGTAGCGATTTCTTAAATAGACGTCACATAAAAAACAAATTACAGTTTTACTTGAGGTTTGACAAGCTGTGAGAAATAAATCATGAAAGACCCCAACACATGGAGCGAAAACAGGGATCGAACGTAAGAATTTGTCTCCCACAGCAAATTAAAAACAAAATGGCTGTGGGTGAAATGTCCAACCGATGGCAATTTAAAGCCTGCCCATGGCAATTGAAAAAAAAAAAAAAGACTTTTGCACAAATAAATAAGACTGAAAGGTTATTTTGCTGTATGTAGATAATATTTTACATGTACTAATGTTATATACTGGCAGATAATGTACACCAGGTGTAAAATTTTTGCCATCATTGAGGAGTTTTACAGACGGCACTTTTATGTCATTGGTGATGCTCCCGACCTACAGCAATTTATATCTCAATAATGGCAATTGCCATCGGTGCCTCTGTTACGCTTGAGCCCTGATAAAAAACCCTAGATTTTAAATAATCTGATTTTCACTTACCATCTCGAGACATGCCGACAGAAATACATTTCTTTAATCTGCAAAGAAAAATTAGACATAAAATAAAAAAATAAAACATTGGTTACCAAACAACAAAACAAAACCTATAGTTCTTCTGGGCACACGGAACACTGTTTTTTCATACTATAAAATTTACTACAAGTTATTTATGTCTGAGCCAATTGTTTTCTTAAGTGCACACAACAATTGTATAATTTTGTTGTTTCCAAAACACTTTTACTTTCTTCTTGTGTCTAACCAAACTGAAATTATTTACAAAAAACCCCAAACATTTTTGTAGGATAGGATGGACTATAGTTGGGTTTTGTTTTTGTTTTTTTGTTGTTGTTTTTTTATGGGTGTTTTTTTTGGGGGGGGGGGGGGGGGAGGGGGAGATATTTTTATTCCACTGCCCTCTTTCCTTTCTCTCCTTTGAAATCAATCTAATTTTTTCATCCTATTTTTCAACGTATTTCACTGTCCACCTCTACATCCCAGTCCTTGTCTCTCCAACAGTGGCATGTGCTTGTCTCTTGTGGCTATCAATGCCACACCTGTCATTCCCCATCGGCTTTAGCTGTGGGCTTAGTCTGACCACTTTGGAGAGTGTTCAGTAGTTACTTCTGGCATTGTTAAGACGCACCTACCCTATATCTTCGCCTATAAGTCGAATTTTTTTCACCCAAAAAGTATTTTATAACTTGGGGGGTCGACTTATAAGAGGGTGAAAAAAATTCACCAAAAAATATTACTGTTTTGGGGATTATTTTATAAGTTTTATTGTTGAAGTATGCCATGTATTTATACTCAAATATGTTAATTTGACACATTTATTTTTTATAACCTATTTGTTTTGGCATTAGAACGGTTTTGGTTATGCGAAAAGGCATGCGATCTCACTCACATGCCAAGACAACAGTCCACTTAGTTAAATTAACAGTCATCACTAATAGTAAAAATGTAAACAATACTAACTACCTGTTGCCTGAGTTTATTTTGAAATCTGGTCACTGGCATTAATGGTTGTTCAAACAATGTTTTGTCGGTGATTAACTTCATGAATATTACTGAGCTTTCCCTTAAAATAGACTGATCTCTGCAGTTCACTAGAGCAATAGGGACACACATCATTTGGTACAAAAACCAGTGTACTTTCCAGAGTTATCCTCCTTACATGTATTAATATGGCGGCAAAATGTAATACTTTCAGTTTTATCGTAGTGATCTGTTGTCAGTGTTTATAAATAAAGTTGTTGTCTGTGCACAACACCATCTGTACAGTACCATACAGTAACAGTCAAACAGCTTTCACTCTCTACTAAGGGAATATTTCATTTTGATGCTATGTAATAATGATAGTTTGATTGGAATAGTCTGATTATATTGCGATGTACAAAACGTGAAAACCGAAGTTTGTAAAATAATTTTCTTTTGTTCAAATATTGTACATTATTGTTCTCATGTGCTGAAAATAAGAAATATTTCAATATTTATAAGTTGTTTTTCATGGGTCGACTTATAAACGGGTCAATAAAAAAATATGTTTTTAGTGCTTGAAATTAGGGACTCGACTTAGAGCCGAGATCGACTTACAGGCGAAGATATACGGTACTATACACCCCTACTACCGGCGGTCGTTAGTGCCGTGGGTCAGACCAACTTTATTAGCGGCAGAGGACAAGGATGTCAGAGGAAACTGACAGTCAAAACAGACTGAAATTGTGGTAGAAAGTGGAAAGTTTTTTTTCCATATTAAAATAATAAGAATGATATAGGCAGAGGGCAATAGATGAGAAAGACGTGATTTGAACCACTGTTGTCAGCTTGATTGTCCAGCAGCTTATTCACTAGACCACAGAGCTCACTTGGACTATAGGTATATACAGTGGGACTTTACAAGTCTCTGCTGTTGTGAAATAGTGTTGTTAAACATGTAAATGATGTATACCGTGCATACGTCTCGCGTTTTCTCGTGTGTCAGCTCTTGGATTGTCACTTGTTGAAAGTTCCTCATCAAATAAAGTCTTGTTTTGTGTATTGATGTTTTGTATTTTTTCTTCTTTTTTTAAAAAGTTTATTAACCCTAGGTTCACACTACACAAAATGGGCAGTGTTGTCGTGACAGAACCAAAAGACCATTATCCATTGTTATCATCCATTAAAGGCTTTCCTAGGAGATATCGCTTCTTTTTGTTACATACATCACTGTGTATGTTTCAGTGCTAAACCTATCATTAGTGACGTCACGCCACTGTCGTTCTGCTAGTTAATGAGTCTACCACTTTCAAACATAGCGACATTCAACCCACATTACTGACATTGTTCACAACTGTCACAAATGAAAAGAATGATAATGGATAAAAAGAATACCCGCCTCGTGTCTTGTGATATCATAATTTATCAGCACTTGTTGATAAAGTATAAAAATCTTCATAAAGCCTTGGATTTCATACTTTTATTAACTCGTACTAATAAATTATGATATCACAAGACACGAGGCGGGTATTCTCTGTTTATGTAACAATTAACCAATACCATGACTGCTGAAAACTTAAAAATAATTTCTGATTGATTTCAATGATCACAGGACAAGGAACCGAAGAAAAAAAAGATTCCCTGACTTAGATTATGGGAAGATATTTAAGATCAGCAAACATTTTGTTTTCAAAATCCTGATTAGTGAGAATTCTAGTCAATTAAAAATTTATTAGCAACTACTGGTCAGGGGTGGGAATTGGTGAACTGTAAAAAAAAAAAAAATCTAGAGGGGTCCCGGAAATTCTTCAAATTAAGGTTAAAATCTGTGCCATCCGACACATTTTGGAGGAAAGGACGATTAAAATGCAAGGAAACGCAATGTTCCATGAGAGGAAAACAGCTGATCCGAGGAGAATTCCCACCCCTGACTGTTTAAAAGTTTTAAAATTGTGTAGCGATCTCTGAAACTTGCGTAGCGAATCATAATGCGATACTCATCAAAATGTTCCCTCAAAATACAGTGGAACAAAACTGGAACGTCTGTATACCTAAATTTCCTCAAAAGCTGACATTTTTCACAATACCTTTTTAAATATCACTATGTAACATAACTTATCTAAACCAGATACCTTTTAACACCAGACATTTTACTTTATCCCATGAGTGTCCCTGTTTAGAGAGGTTTAAAAGTATTACCATATTGATACCAAATAAACTGAACTAATCTCAAGGGAGTGATGGGGAGCGAGAGCAATAGCTCTCCTTGAACAGGGGAAGTCATAAAATTGACAATCTTGTGACCCACTGGTGACAAATACCGGCCTCGATGGCGCAGTGGTTAAGCCATGGGACTACAGGTTGGTAGGTACAGGGTTCGCAGCCCGGTACCGGCTCCCACCCAGAGTGAGTTCTTAATGACTCAGTGGGTAGGTGTAAGACCACTACACCCTCTTCTCTCTCACTAACCACTAACCAACTAACCCAATGTCCTGGACAGACGGCCCAGATAGCTGAGGTATGTGTCCAGGACAGCATGCTTGAACATTAATTGGATATAAGCACGAAAATAAGTTGAAATGAAATGGTGACAAATATGTACCTGCAATACTGGCAGCGGTTGCGGTTCACCCGCATTATGTTGCATTGCTGGTTCTTCAAACATGGACGGTACTGGATTTTCTGCTGAATGCTTCGTCGGAAGAAACCCTAAAAAACAACAATCATAGTCATTGTTTTGTTGTTCTTCTTGTTGTTTAAGAAAGAAATGTTTTATTTAACGACGCACTCAACACATTTTATTGACGGTTATATGGCATCAGACACATGGTTAAGGACACACAGATATTGAGAGAGGAAACCCGATGTCGCCACTTTATGGGCTACTTTTTTTTTATTAGCAGCAATGGATCTTTTATATGCACCATCCCAGACAGGATAGCACAAGCCACATACATGATAGCCCATCCGACAGACAGGAAAGCACATACCACAGCCTTTGATATACCAGTCATGGTGCATTGGTTGGGACGGCAGAAAGAAATGTTTGGGTATGGCGCTATTGAACTGAATGCAACCAGTCAACACGAGGTATGGGGAGCCTCCCCCATACGGAAATGTTTTATTTAACGATGCACTCAACACATTTCGTTTACAGTTATATGGCATCAGACATATGGTTAAGGACCACACAGATACTGAGAGAGTAAACCCGCTGTCGCCACTTTATGGGCTACTATTTTCAATTAGCAGCAAGGGATCTTTTATATGCACCATCCCACAGACAGGATAATACATACCACAGCCTTTGTTACACCAGTTGTGAAGCACTGGCTGGAACGAGAAATAGCCCAATGGGTCCTTCCTCATAAAGAAAATGGGTTAAGTTTAGGGTTAGAGTTAAGAAAATGGGTTAAGTTTAGGGTTAGAGTTAAGAAAATGGGTTAAGTTTAGGGTTAGAGTTAAGAAAATGGGTTAAGTTTAGGGTTAGAGTTAAGAAAATGGGTTAAGTTTAGGGTTAGAGTTAAGAAAATGGGTTAAGTTTCGGGTTAGAGTTAAGAAAATGGGTTAAGTTTCGGGTTAGAGTTAAGAAAATGGGTTAAGTTTAGGGTTAGAGTTAAGAAAATGGGTTAAGTTTAGGGTTAGAGTTAAGAAAATGGGTTAAGTTTAGGGTTAGAGTTAAGAAAATGTGTTAAGTTTAGGGTTAGAGTTAAGAAAAGCATACAGTAATGACAAGAGTAATGAATTTTGTCAAAAGGTTAACTTCAAAAAAATAATATGCTAAAACAAATCTTTACCCCCTGGTAGAAACCATGGACGGGGGGACGGGGGGAGAGAGAGGGAGAGGGAGAGGGAGGGAGGAAGAGAGAGAGAGAGGGAGAGAGAGAGAGAGAGGAGAGGGAGAGAGAGAGAGAGAGAGAGAGAGAGGGAGAGGGAGAGGGAGAGGGAGAGGAAGAGATAGAGAGATGAGAGAGAGAGAGAGAGAGAGAGAGAGAGAGAGAGAGAGAGTGAGAGAGAAATGTGTCCAAGAGGGTTCGATCCAATGACTCAAGCACCTCAGGCAAGCATTCTACCAAATGAGCTAGGTCCTCGGAGGATGAAAACAAACATTCCTTTCCTTTAGATAAATCTAAAACTAGTGACTAACCTTGCATCCCTCACACGCATGGACACCGTAATGGAACCCACTGGCTTTGTCCCCACAGACACGGCACAACACAGTCTCCCCATCAAACTCTGCAAAAGAAAAACATTACAACAAATTAAATACAAATACATAAACAATTTTAATCCTAATTGTAACCTAAAAGAAAGAGAAAAACAATTATTTGACGATGCACTCACATTTTTATTTATTGTTATGTCACGTTGGACCCATGATTAAGGGCCACACAAATGACAAGAGAAAACCTGCCACAAGCACTCCATGGGTTAGTTACTCTTTTCAATTAGTAGCATGGGATCTTTTATATACACCATCCCACAGACAAGTCAGTACATACCATGGCCTTTTGTTATACCAGTTCTGGAGCACAGGAATGAGATATAGACCATTAAATTAAATTACATGTATTAAATTAATTTATCAGGGTTTTTTATTTGTTTGTTTATTGTTGTTATCTTGACCTTGTGAACAACCAGTGTTTCTATCACTCATGGCCAGTATGTTGATGTATTAAACATTGGCTATTGGATGTCAAACATTTGGTAATTCTGACATATATAGTCTTAGAGAGGAAACCCGCTACATTTTTTTTTTTCCATTAGTAGCAAGGGATCTTTTATATGCACTATCCCACAGACAGAGTAGTACATACCACGGCCTTTGATATACCAGTCGTGGTGCACTGGCTGGAACAAGAAATAGCCCAGTGGGCCCACCGACAAGGATCAATCCTAAACTGGCCACGCATCAAGCTAGTCCTTTACCACTGGGCAACGTCCCGCCCGTTGCCGATTTAGATGCTAGCCACTTCCGACGCCTACATGTAGTGTAGTAATCTTCAAAACATGCAGAACGAATCACAGCACGACACTAACAAAATGTTCTCCCAGCTTGAAATGGAAAAAAAAGACGACATAGAGAGAGAGAGAGAGAGAGAGAGAGAGAGAGAGAGAGAGAGAGAGAGAGAGAGAGAGAGAGTGAGAGAATAAATTGGGGGCCAATCCCATGACCCAATAAATGTGTTTAAAATAAGGTAGAGAAGAGTACACTGTGACACAATGTATGAGTGTATGTGAGTAAGTAGGTCACTAGTACACAGTGAAGCCAGCAGTATTTCAACCGGCCTGCATAATACATCTATAAACTGAACAAAACATGTCCCGCTGACCTACAGCAGCGTCCCAGACTCATCTTACGGCAGTTTGCTGTGCACCCACACACATGTAGGGCAGGGATGTACACTAAGGCATATTTTTTACTATTATAGCCATTTTTGATAACTGAAATCATACTTTACTTAGATTTTATTGTTTAGATTATCCATTTCCGTACATTCGAAGTGTTTTTGGTCATCCTGGTGTTTTTAATATCACAAAATGCATTTTTCATATTTTTAAAAACGAACGTGTGTCTGAGAAGCAACAGTTATGGAGTTGGAGTTTTAGTCTTGTTTTTAAGAGGGTATTTCACCATTTTAAAGTCACAGACTCGTGTTTCACATATCCTGTTTATGAAAAAGTGCACCAGATCCACAAGGACCACCTATAATCCAAGTTAGGTGGGCAATTAACCTCCTGACTACTGCAGGCAAGATATCTCACCAGTTGACATACTGTACACTGTATACAGTGCATTCCCCAATTCATATTTCCCGCCGTTTTGCACACAACACTCACCAGTAAGGTGTTTTCGTAACAGGAAAGAAAGAAAGAAATGTTTTATTTAACGACGCACTCAACGCATTTTATTGATGGTTATATGGCGTCAGACATATGGTTAAGGACCACACAGATTTTGAGAGGAAACCCGCTGTCGCCACTACATGGACTACTCTTTCCGATTAGCAGCAAGGGATTTTTTATTTGCACTTCCCACAGGCAGGATAGCACAAACCATGGCCTTTGTTGAACCAGTTATGGATCACTGGTTGGTGCAAGTGGTTTACACCTACCCACTGAGCCTTGCGAAGCACTCACTCAGGGTTTGGAGTCGGTATCTGGATTAAAAATCCCATGCCTCGACTGGTATCCAAACCCAGTACCTACCAGCTTGTAGACCGATGGCCTAATCACTACGCCACTGAGGCCGGTTTTCGTAACAGGAAACAGTTTAGTTTACAGCATGCTAGCTTTTGTTTGTGTTGGGTTTTTTCAGTGAAAAATAGCTTGGAATTTTGAGTTCAAAAAGCGTTTTTTGGCAAGTATTTTCGCTTGACAACAATGGTTGCACATAGTGGTCATTTTCAAGGATCGATAGCTGATTGTGATAGCTGATTGTGATAGCTGATTGTGATAGCTGATTGTGACAGCTGATTGTGATAGCTGATTGTGACAGCTGATTGTGATAGCTGATTGTGACAATAAAAAATTACTTGTTTCCTATTACATGCTGGAAAAATATGGGGTAGGTAGGTAGGAAAAACATTTTATTTTGGAAAATAATTTTATTTATGGATATTAAATAAAGGTGTTGACTACCGGTATCCAAAATAACCTCTGCATGTATAGAAATGCATTATGCAAACCAACAATACCATTCATCACAGTGTTTTCCCTAGAAATGAAGTAAGGCATGGTAAAGTGACGTTTTGGGGACATATTTTATGTGCAGTTTTAAATATAAGGGCTTTTTTTTCCATTATACAATTTTCAAAAGGACAAAAACCTTATGGCCATTTTATTTTCTATATCTATTTCATAACTTAATTAAAAAAAGGAAATATGTAGTACTATCCACATAGGTGTGTTTAAAGGCTTCTTTTTACATGGGCAACTTATAAATTTAACCTATCTGTGGGAGAGTACATACAAAAGACCCACAAATCGGAAAACACAGTAAGGTTATCCCCTAAATGACACCAAATTAGTGCTTGTGATAGTTTTGGAATGTTTTCATGGAAATCCTTGTTATATTAAAAAAACATTTTTGGATATACAAAAAAAGTTTTAGGGTCGGCAGGTTCAAATTAGGGTTGGTCGGGTAACAGGAAACAAACAATATTTTATGATACGCCTAATAAATTTGATCGTTTTACTAACAAAGAAATTTCAAAATCACCAAATATTGCAATATGAATAGTAGTTTTTTTTTTAAAATTCTAGTCTGAAAACCGCTGTTATCAAGAATAATAGACATAAATACTGGACTTTTTTAATTTTTTAATTTTTTTTTTAATTTTTTGCCTAATTTTAATCACCATGAATGGATCTAAAATATAAAAATTACAAAAACCCATGAAAATAATACTTACCAATTCATATATGAACTTTATTTCATGTATTTATAAAACATTTAAGTGAATATATGTCAGTAAAAATTATAAACTTGTTTGTACCCACTGAACGTGATTTTTGTCAAAAATTAATCCAGTAGTCTAAAGGTTAATCACTCCCCTAATTGTTTCTCACATCGAGGTCTGAAGTGTATACTGTGGAAGGTGGGGGGAGGGCTTGTTTTTTTAAAGTAGTTTAAAGTTAGGCACCACTAGAGCATATTGATTTATTAATCATCGGCAAACATTTGATAATTTTACTTCTTTTTTTAATAGTTTCCTAAATGTAACATTTAAAAACCCATCAATCCAACACCCAACGACAATCCATAAAATGTCTTTTCTTAACATTTACCCCCCCCCAAAAAAAAAAAAAAAAAAAAAAAAAATCACAAACATCAATCCCACACTTCACTTCATAAAATGTCTTTTCCTAACATTTAAAAAAAATCACAAACACACCCACCCACCCTACTCCATAGAATGTCCTTTCTTGGCATTTTTTTTAAAATTACAAATATTAACCATCACCCAACACCACCTCATAAAATCCTTTCTTAATTTTTTTTTAAATTCACAAACATTAATCCCCCTACTCCATAAATTCTTCTTTTCTAGCATTCATTAACAAACATCCCTCCACCCCTCCATAAAATGTCCTTTTCCAATATTAAAAAAATAATAATTAACAATCCTCCATCACACTCCTCAAAACATCCTTTTCCAATATTAAAAAAAAAAAAAATTCATTAACAACCCTCCACCCCACTCCACAAAATGTACTTTTCCAATATTAAAAAAAACCACACCAACAAACAACCCTCCACCCCACTCCTCAAAATATCATTTTCCAATATTTAAAAAAAAAATCATTAACATCCCTCCACCCCCACAATATGTCCTTTTCCAATATTTAAAAAAAATAAAATTGACAAACGACCCTCCACCCCACTCCACAAAATGTCCTTTTCCAATATTTAAAAAAAATAAAATTGACAAACAACCCTCCACCCCACTCCACAAAATGTCCTTTCCTGACACTTCTATGACCCAGATGAAACTGGGCAGGACACACAGACAGCGAGAGAGAGAGAGATAGAAAGACCAGAGCCACAGAGTGACCTCCCCTTGCCGTGTCCCGGTCATTCCACTGGAGGTCATTGTGGGCTTCAGTAATATTATTGACTGTATCTACCGGGCTGACCCGGTCATAACCCTGAAGCCAGTTCAAGCCATTAAAACCCACTGCTGTTTGTTTGCTAAACTGGACCACCGGCAAAAGGGGCCCTGTTTGGGCGGCATGGAGAGTTCAACTCGCGGGAATACGTATTAGATAGAGCCGGTACTGGGCGGTAAACAATGCTGAATGTGTTGATGGCCGGCTGTACATACGTATATGACTGTGGGGATTGGCAGTGGTCAGGGCTATATCACACAGCTGGTAACTAGGTCCGTAACAACAACATATTTCTCGGACAGGTCAGAACATTTCTCCGCAAAACAAGAACCCGATTAAGTCTATTCATACGTCTTATTTACGAACATGAATAGAGTACTTTGTGTATGTGTGTGTGTGTGTGTGTGTGCGTGTGTATGTGTGTGTGTGTGCGTGCATGTCTATGTGTGTGTTTTATGTGTGTTGTGTGTGTGTGTGTGTGTACGTGCATGTCTATGTGTGTGTTTTATGTGTGTGTATGTGTGTGTGTGTGTGTGTGTATGTGTGTGTACATGCATGTCTATGTGTGTGGTGTGTGTTTTATGTGTGTGGTGTGTATGTGTGTGTTTTATGTGTGTATTGTGTGTGTGCGTGCATGTCTATGTGTGTGTTTTATGTGTGTGGTGTGTGTGTTTTATGTGTGTGGTGTGTGTGTGTTTTATGTGTGTGTGGTATGTGTATTGTGTGTGTGTGCGTGCATGTATATGTGTGTGTTGTATGTGTGTGTGGTGTGTGTGTTTATGTGTGTGGTGTGTGTGTGTGTTTTATGTGTGTGTTGTGTGTGTTGTGTGTGGTGTGGTGTGTGTTGTGTTTTATGTGTGTGGTGTGTGTGTGTTGTGTTTTATGTGTGTGGTGTGTGTGTGTGTGTGTGTTTTATGTGTGTGTGTGTTTTGTGTAGGGGGTTTTATGTGTGTGTGTGGTGTGTGTGTGTTTTATGTGTGTGTGTGGTGTGTGTGTGTGTTTTATGTGTGTGTGGTGTGTGTGTGTGTTTTATGTGTGTGTGGTGTGTGTTGTGTGTGTTTTATGTGTTTTGTGTGTGTTTTATGTGTATGTGATGTGTGTGTGGTGTGTGTGTACGCACGTGCATCTGTGTGTTGTGTTTTATGTGTGTGTGGTGTGTGTTTTATGTGTGTGGTGTGTTTTATGTGTGTGGTGTGTTTTATGTGTGTGTGGTATGTGTGTGTGTGTGTTTTATGTGTGTGTGTGGTGTGTGTGATGTGTGTGTGGTGTGTGTGGTGTGTGTGGTGTATGTGGTGTGGTGTGTGTGGTGTATGTGTTGTGGTGTGTGGTGTGTGTGGTGTTTTATGTGTGTGTGGTGTGTGTGTGGTGTGTGGTGTGTGTGTGGTGTGTGTGTGGTGTGGTGGTGTGTGGTGTGTGTGGTGTGTGTGGTGTGTGTGGTGTGGTGTGTGTGGTGTATGTGTGGTGTGTGGTGTGTGTGTGGTGTGTGTGTGTGGTGTGTGTGTTGTGTTTTCAATTAACCAAGAACCTATTTGTTGTAAGGGCGGGACATAGCCCAGTGGTAAAGCGTTTGCTTGATTTATGCGCGGTCAGTCTAGGATCGATCCCCGTCTGTGGACTCATTGGGCTATTTCTCGTTCCAGCCAGTGCTCCACAATTGGTGTAACAAAGGCTGTGGTATGTACTATCCTGTCTGTGGTATGGTGTATATAAAAGATCCCTTGCTGCTATCAGAAAAAGAGTAGCCCATGAAGTGGTGACAGTGGGTTTTCTCTCTCAATATCTGTGTGGTCCTTAACCATATGTCTGCCTCCATATAACCGTAAATAAAATATGTCAAGTGTGTCGTTAAATAAAACATTTCCTTCCTATCTAGATCAGGGTTGAAAAATAAACATTTAACAGTTACTCATGAGAGATGTTATGATATTGTCATTTGGACTCTGCCTGTGTAGAGATACAATTTTTTTATTATTATTTCAAATGTGTGAGTTTTTGGTGTACATACATACATACATACATACATACATGTATGTGCATACATACATACATACATACATACATACATATGTACATACATACATACAAAAGGTATCATGTCAAGTCTGTAAGTTGCGGGCAATTCGGTGGCATAGGTTCGTGGCAGGGGACAATTTGTGAGGCCAGAAAGG
>NC_054711.1:7694314-7736720 GCF_016097555.1 Gigantopelta aegis
TAGTCTTGGTGAGAAAACCCGCTACATTTTCCCCATTAGTAGCAAGGGATCTTTTATATGGCCTTTGATATACCAGTCATGGTGCACTGGCTGGAATGAGAAATAGTCCAATGGGTGAACCAACAGGGATTGATCGCAAATCGACCGCGCATCAGGCGAGTGCTCGACTACTGGGCTACATCCTGCCCCAAAATATCAACCAAAAAAAGGTGGGAAAGGAGAATACTGGTCAAAAGAGGGCAATTGTTTTACCTGTACATATTAGTTTTGAAGAAAATCATTACTGTTACGCACCTAGTCACAGACTCGCCCCAGCAAACATATTTATTTAAAATAGAGGGTAAACAAAACAAAACCCAACAGAGGCAACTATCATTGTATCTAGAATGTAATGAAATGTTTATCACACTTGAGAGAGCGAGACACACACACACACAAATGCATGCGCGCACACATACACATATGCACGCACAAACACACAGATGGCGGGCGGGCGAGGAGAGAGAAACACAGATGGAGGAGAGGGAGATAAAAAAAAATACAGAGAGAGAGAGAGAGAGAGAGAGAGAGAGAGAGAGAGAGAGAGAGAGAGAGAGAGAGACAGAGAGACAGAGAGAATGTGTATAGAGAGAGACAGACAGAGAAAGAAAGAAATGTTTTATTTAACAACACACTCAACACCTTTTACTTAAGGTTATATGGCGTCAAACATATGGTTAAGGAACAAACAGATAATGAGAGAGGAAACCCGCTGTTGTCACTTCATGGGCTACTTTTTTCTATACATCAAAATTAATAAATCAATGTGTTCCAGTGGTGTTATTAAACAAACTTCTTCCTTTAAAAAGCTAACTGTGTTTTGTTTAAGACACTACTAGAGCACACTGATTATTAATCTTCGCCTCTTGAATGTCAAACATTTTATAATTCTGACACATAATCTTAGAGAGGAAACCTGCTAAATGTTTCCATTAGTAGCAAACGATTCGTTATATTCATTATCCCACAGGCAGGGTATCATATACCATGGCCTTTGATATATCAGTCGTGGTGCACTGGCTGGAACGAGAAATAGCTCAATGGGTTCACTGATGGGAATCGATCCTAGACTGACCACCCATCAAGCGATGTACTTTACCACTGGACTACATCCTGCCCAAAGTGGCCTTTTAAGTCACATGACTACTTAATACATGTGAGGGCAGGATGTAGACCAGTGGTAAAGCGCTCGCTTGATGCGCGGTCGGTTTGGGATTGACCCCCTGTTGGTGGGCCCAATGGGCTATTTCTCATTCCAGCCAGTGCATCACGACTGGTATATCAAAGGCTGTGGTATGTGCTATCCTGTCTGTGGGATGGTACATATAAAAGATCCCTTGCTACTAATGGAAACATGTAGTGCGTTTCCTCTCTATTTGTCAAAAATTACCAAATGTTTGACAACCAGTAGCCGATGATTAATAATCAATGTGCTCTAGTGGTGTTGTTAAACAAAAAAAACAAAAAAACAAAAAACGTAACACGTCAGTTTATACAACATCCATGTATATTGGATTTGAGAGAATAAAAATATGGCCTCTTAACACTTGTGGTTGCTTTTCACAGGCGACCACTAGAGCAGATAGATACATATACATATATCTAGTTTCCGCCCACACACACACATCACCATGGCACATAATTAGCAAGTTGCAGATGTTTATAGGTTGAACACAGGGAATGCGATACACATATATGTACATTCTACACAGGCAGGCCAGGCCAATGACCAGTATTGTTAATAATCACCCAAATCAACATATTTATGAGCCCACATCAGAAAACCCACAGAACAAAAACAAAGGCTCGTGTAACTTATTGGCAGACTTGCTTAACCTGGTGACTTAACCAGCTATTGATCACTGTTATATAAATATACAGGTCAAGCGGTCTTTTGGTTAGAGTGACTGTGTGTTATATAAAAATACAGGCCAAGACACCCTTTGGTTAAGAGTGACTGTGTTTTATATAAAAATACAGGCCAAGCGGCCCTTCGGTTAGAGTGACAGTGTGTGTTATATAAAAATACAGGCCAAGACGTCCTTTGGTTAGAGTGACTGTGTTTTATATAAAAATACAGGCCAAGCAGCCCTTCGGTTAGAGTGACTGTGGTTTATATAAAAATACAGGCCAAGCGGCCCTTCGGTTAGAGTGACTGTTTTATATAAAAATACAGGCCAAGCGGTCCTTCGGTTAGAGTGACTGTGTGTTATATAAAAATACAGGCCAAGCGGTTCTTCGGTTAGACTGACTGTGTGTTTTATACAAGACAAATTTATTGTAAACATACAATATAAACATACAGGAAACTGGTTCATTGGTTAGAGTGACTGGGTCTTTTATTGCATTATATAAACATACAGGATAACTGGCTCATTGGTTAGAGTGATTGTGCAATTGAAAACAAAAGTGCCTAATTCACGTCATAACAATACATTTAATAATTAATGTGTGTAAGCCATTGATAGGCATCATACATGTTGTTCAGGTTAGATATACCTTGACATTACTAGACAATAAATATTTATGATATATCAAACATTTACAACTGAACTGATACCACACCTACAGTATGAAAGTCATTAAACCCGCAAATCACAACTTCACAGATTTAGCTACAGTTCAATAAATTGCTATATACTAACAGATATAGAATTTTGCAATTATATTTTGCAATACAAATATATTTAATTTGGCTAAAAGAAATTGATTTTAGTTTAGTTAATATATAAGTCGTGCTAAATTGTAGGGTTTTTTTCTCAGAAAAAGATACAAGTTAGAACACTTACAAATCAAAATGCCAGACCTTGTCTTTTAAGCTGCGGGAATGTGATCACATTTGTGAAAAATAACGCACGTTGCACTTAACAAACAGCGCACGTAACATAATTTTGCACACTGATTTCCACTATTTACCGTATGTAGCTGATAGAAAGACCAGTTTAATAATACCATAAAAACTAAAATGTGACGAAAAGGATAGCATCCATGCAAGCTTATAATATACGACTGGTACTTATCTTTGCTATACAAATCGTAAAAAACACTGGTTTAATAGACATCTTCGAAGACGTACATGTACCAATCCAATAAAAACTCCTTTGCCCATTTAATTTATTATGAATTAGAAACAGTCTACTTTTGTAAGGTAATGGATCACAATGTTTGATAAGGCTAACTGTTCATATAGTTATGGAAAAAAAAAAGGAAATGAATTAAATAGTGGCTTCTGTAGCCTACACAAATGAACTCGTTACAGAAATCAGCGAAGTCGGTAAAATTGTCTTGATTAGTTTACAAAGCTTATATAAGGTCCCCAAAAAGGGGTAACTTTTCACTTTCTTTAAAAATGAAATGAAATTTAGACAGACAATTCAAAAGGTGTGCGATTTTTCACTCGCCATGTTTTTTCAAAAGCCAAGAACTGTAATGCCCTTTCGAAAATGACCGTATCAACCATGGTAGCCATTTTGAAAATGACCTTATCGACTGTAGTAGCCATTTTGAAAATGACTTTATCAACCATGGCAGCCATTTTAAAAATGACCTTCTGTGGTAGCCATTTTGTTAGGGCTCAGAGTCAAACTGGAAAGAATTTAGCTTCAGCCAATTCTCAGATATGTTGAGCATTTCCTTGCGGATAATAAATATGTGGCTACTTTAAACACAATTTTATTAGTAAAATACTAAATGTTGTAGCCATTTTCTATTAAATAATTTTACAATTGGTCAACATGGCAATGGTGACAGTGTGCCCTGCATTTTGTCTCCATCATCAAAGAAAAAAAGATGTTTTCAACTATATATCTGTGTCACTAGTCAAAATATTATTGTAAAAATGTTTTTCGTATAGACCTGTTTTGATGGTTAATGCATATTATGCCATTCAGAACACTTCAAAATGTACAGTTATCCTCTCTGGTATGATAAACAATTATCAATAGTGTCAACAGGCATTTTGAGAGTACTGCTAAAGCAATCAGGGCTTCTATATTATGGTAGCCCCACTCCCATGGCTAGTGATATTCAAGGTTGGGCTAGTAAATAACTACTATTGCCATGCCCGACAGCTACTGAAAAAAGTTGTCAAATGCTGCATTTAAGTCTATTTTGTAAATATGAATATCCTGCATCCAGACCCACCTTCCAATCTTAGTGTTTTTAATCGCTATCTCCATCTTTGGGTAACATATTGATTATTGCTATTAGTAAAATTGTATTAAGTAAAGTAGGGCTAGTGAATTTATAATTGTGCTAATACGTTTTCAAAATCACTGATCCCATGGCATACTGTCAGGGCTTCTAGAATTTATAATTGTGCTAATACTTTTTCAAAATCACTGATCCCATGGCATACTGTCAGGGCTTCTAGAATTTATAATTGTGCTAATACGTTTTCAAAATCACTGATCCCATGGCATACTGTCAGGGCTTCTAGAATTTTAAAAAAATCCACTAGCCATGGGATCAGTGATTTTGAAAACATCCCCTAACAGGGTGAACAAATCTTCGTTTCTCTTACAACAAAGGGCCATAACTCTAAATTTGTTAAGAAACATTATTTACCTAAAAAAAAATTAAAACTGTTAGGATAGTTGGGTTTAAAACTTAATAATTAATCAATTAATTAAATGGTTAATTTTATTTTAATTTTTCAAAATAATTTCATGTAAATTTGATATTTTGGTACTTGTAAAATAACTGGGTTTCTGCCGTTTTTAAAGTTTTAATACATAATTTCGTGAAAGTTTCTGCTGACCCAGACCTAGTCAGGCTTTCTGTCAGAAAATAATTTCAGAGTACAAAATAAAAAGTGAAGTTTGTTTTATTTAACGACGCCACTAGAGAACATTGATTTTTTAGCTTATGGCTATTGGAAGTCAAACATATGGTCATTCTGACAGTTTTTTAGAGGGAACATCACATAGGCTACTCTTTTATGACAGGCAGCAAGGGATCTTTTATTTGCGCTTCTCACAGGCAGGATAGCACAAACCATGGCCTTTATTGAACCAGTATGGATCACTGGTCGGTGCAAGTGGTTTACACCTACCCATTGAGCCTTGCGGAGCACTCACTCAGGGTTTGGAGTCTGTATCTGGATTAAAAATCCCATGCCTCGACTGGGATCCGAACCCAGTACCTGTAGACCGATGGCTTAACCACGATGCCACCGAGGCCGGTCGAGTACAAAATAAAAACAAAACAGACCATAAATGCCTTCAAACAGGGATCTCCTTTTTTCATACTACGGAATGTACTAAAATCTTTATAGGATGGGATGGACTATAGGTGGTTATGGGTTTGAAATGTTTTGAAACTGACCTCGACATTTCATGTTTTTTTGTCAAATTTAAACAGCAAAATTTTGTTCTCTTCCTTACTTGATTATGCTTATTTTCATGTTTCTATCCAATTAAGGTTCAAGCACGCTGTCCTGGACACACACGTCAACTATCTGGGCTGTCTGTCCAGGACAGTGGGTTAGTTGTTAGTGGTTAGAGAGAGAGAAGAGGGTGTAGTGGTCTTACACCTACCCACCAAGTCGTTAAAACTCGCTCTGGGTGGGAGCCGGTACCGGGCTGCAAACCGTGTACCTACTAGCCTTATGTCCTATGGCTTAACCACGACGCCACCGAGGCCTGTGTTTAGTAACTTTATTTCAAACACAACTTTTATTAATTGCACAAAAATAATCACTTGAAGCGGACTCTTGTTACCAACATTTTACTGCACAAACTTGTTCTCTTACTATGATTTATTTCAAAATTGTAAAAATATATCCATTAATTACCAAGATTTTAGGGTACGTAATTTTACCCTATTCTGGCAGAAATCCTGTAAACTTGTTAACATTTTATTTCTCCATATAATCATCATGTAATCACTATATGAGATATTTCACATCATTTACATATACCATCATTGGTGGGGTGGTGGGTGCGAGATGTAGCACAGTGGTAAAGCATTTGCTTGATGCGCGGGTGGTCTAGGTTTGATCCCTATCAGTGGACCCATTCGGCTATTTATCGTATCACAAAGGCTGTGGTATGTGCTATCCTGTCTGTGGCATAGTGCATATAAAAGATCCCTTGCTACTAATGGAAAAATGTAGTGGGTTTCTTCTCGAAGACTATATGTCAAAATAACCAAATGTTTGACATCCAACAGCTAATGATTAGCGAATTAATGTGCTCTAGTGGTGTTGTTAAACAATCTCTGTAAACAAACTGTACCACTGATAGTTAAAAAGTGTGTTTTGTTTAACGACACCACTAGAGCACATTGATTAATTAATCATCGGCTATTGGATGTCAAACATTTGCTAATTCTGACTCGTAGTCATCAGAGGAAACCTGATACATTTTTCCTAATGCAGGAACTTGCCAAGGGATCTTTTGTATGCACCATCCCACAGACAGGATAGCACATACCACGGCTTTTGACCAGTTGTGGTGCACTGGTTGGAAAGAGACAAAAACCCAATCAGTTGAATGGATCCACCGAGGTGGTTTGATCCTGCTACACAAGTACCTCAGGCAAGCACTCAACCGACTGAACTAAATCCACGTGTGAACCACTACCACTAATAGAAAGATTGTTTGTTTTTGTTTAACGACACCACTAGAGCACATTGATTTATTGATCATCTGCTGTTGGATGTCAAACATATAGTCATTTTGACAGTCTTAGAGTGGAAATCTGCTCCATTTTTCCATTAGTAGCAAGGGATCTTTTATATGCACCGTCCAATAGACAGGATAGCACATACCACGACCGTTGATATACCAGTGCACTGGCTGGAACAAGAAATCTGATAGAAAGAAACCATTAATGCATGTACCAATTAAGCCATTGGCATGCAAGGCACCCGTAACTGAGAGCCTATCGATAATATTGGTTCTACAACACACACACATATTCATAGCAACTACACCACCTGCCACCATGCATAAATTAAGCCACAGGGAGAAAAAACGACAATATATATACATTAATGAAATAAATGTCACCAGGAGGTCACGGTATTGAAAACTAACTGCTGTGAATAAAATTAATAGATGGATGGGTTGACCTTAGTACAAATGAACTGAGTAAGTATAGAAATGGATGGATGGATGGATGGATGGATGGACGGACAGATGGATGGATGGATGGATGAAAGGACGGACGGATGGATGGATGGATGGATGGACGGACAGATGGATGGATGGATGGATGGATGGACAGACGGATGAATGGATGGATCCAGTCGTAGTCAGTTTGATAAATGTATATCTGGGCTGCTGCAGCCATATTAAATACAGGAAGAAGTTTCCTTGTAAGCATGAAAAAGAAAAAAAACACACCAAAAAAACTATTGAAAAATATTATAAGGGCATTATTTATAATTGCACTAAGTTGCTTGTTTTTACGAAGAAACAAGTCTGCACAATTTATGTAAAATCAATTCCTTTCAGACAAGTGAAATACATTTGCTAAATAGAACCTGAAACAACTGAAGAAATGCTGTATTAATGACGTACTCAATACATTTTATTTACAGTTACACAGCGTCAGACACATTGTTACGGACCAAACAACTAGAGAGGAAACCCGCTGTTGCCACTCAATGGGCTACTCTTTCAATTATGATTTGCAGTAAGGGATGTTTTATGTGCATTATCCTACAGACAGGATAGTACATACCACGGTCTTTGTTACACCATTTGCTAGCTGGAATGAGAAATATCCCAATGGGCCCACTGAGGGAGATAGATCCTAGATCCGTTGGCACGTCAGATTAGCACTTTACCTCTTTACATCGCACCTCTGTTAAATATACTGATACAAAGAATTAAGTGAACCCACAGTATTTGGGGTGGGACGTAGCCCAGTGGTACAGCTTTCGCTTGATGTGCGGTCGGTGTGGGATCGATCCCCGTCGGTGGGCCCATTGACCTATTTCTCGTTCCAGCCAGTGCACCACGACTGGTATATCAAAGACCGTGATATGTACTATCCTGTCTGTGGGATGGTGCATATAAAAGATCCTTTGCTGCTAATCGGAAAGAGTAGCCCATGAAGTGGCAACAGCGGGTTTCCTCTCTCAATATCTGTATGGTCCTTAACGCCTTGATGCCATATAACCGTAAATAAAATGTGTTGAGTGCGTCGTTAAATAAAACATTTTCTTTCTTTTTCTTTCCCACAATGTTTGAGACTAAATTTTATTGACGACTTAAAAGAACAAACTTAAAGGTTGTGGAATCTGTGTTATTGTAATGTTTCTTTCATGATTTACATCTAACGTTTGCTTTGTTTAACAACACCACTAGAGCACATTGATTAATTAATCATCGGCTATTGGATGTCAAACATAAATTTGGTAATTATGACTCGTAATCATCAGAGGAAACCTGCTACATTTTTTTCCTAATGCAGCAAGGGATCTTTTATATGCACTTCCCAAGACAGGATAGCACACACCATGGCTTTGTCCAGTTGTGGTGCACTGTATGGAGTAAGAAAAAAAAAAATCAGCTGAATGGATCCACCGAGGTGGTTCAATCCTGCGACGCAAGCACCTCGAGTGAGCAATCCCACCCCTGATTTACATCTGGACAAAATAACCGTGTTCGAGAAAGTCACCATCGGTCATAGAACCTTTGGCTAATTAGTGCAGAGGCGGATCGGGGGGGGGGGGGGGGGGGGGGGGGGGGGGGGCCTAAATTTTGCAATAATTATAATTTTATTATATATTAATTTTCATTTTTTTATGATCCCCCTCCAAACCTCCCCAAAGTTCCCTTGGCATTCCACCTCATGTCATTGGGTCCTCACTAAATGGATTTTCTGGATCCGCCACTATAGTGCTCTATGTATTATAGTAATACTGCTGATAACTTCCACTAGCCCGGAGCTACAAATTACTAGTCGGGACGAAGGTCTCCTGGATTTGTCAGACCCTGAAAATATGGGGGGAATCTAATGATAGTGGTATGTGCTATCCTGTCTGTGGGATTATGCATATAAAAGATCCCTTGCTACTCATTTAAAGGAACATTCCTGAGTTTACTACAATGTTTAAGATGTTATCGACTAACGAAGACTTTTTAACGATTGTTAATTACATATCAAATATAGTTTTCTGCATAAAATATTAGTGGCTGTATATTACATGTGTTTCTGATCGTTCTAATATTTGTACTAGGTTAAATTTCATTTTATTTCCTAAAATATGTTTTTTTTCGTACATACGAAATTATTTGAAGACAAACTCCAGTTTGGGCTTCTTATAAATATTAAGACGACCAGAAACACATTGAATATACAGACACTGGTATTCTAAACAAGAAAATATATTTAATATGTAAGTTTAATGGTATAAATATTTTATTAATCGGAAACATCTTACAATGCAGCAAACTCAGGAATGTCCCTTTATTAAGCAGGTACCATAGGGTACGCAGGGGAAAACATGAAGGGATCTAGTTCAGTAGGTAGACTGGTTTATTAATCATCGGCTATTGTATGTCAAACATTTGGTAATTCTGATGGTCTTGGAGAGGAAATCTACCATATGTTTCCACTAGTAGCAAGGGATCATTTATATGCATAATCCCACAGACAGGATAGAGCATACTACAGTTGTGGAGCACTGGCTGGAACAATAACTAGCCCAATGGGCCCACTGATGGGGATCAATCCCAGACCAACCACGCATCAAGCCAGCGCTTTACCACTGGGCTGCGTCCCACCCCAGGTGTAATTGAATCAAACTGCCAATAGATGAGATGAATGGATGAGATGAATTGATGGATGGGTATTGGGTGGGTGGGTAGATGGATGGTTTTGTAACATCTAGGAATGACCAACCGACCAACTAAATGGATGGATGGACAGCCTTATACCTCCAGAGAGAGAGGAGAGAGAGAGAGAGAGAGAGAGAGAGAGAGAGAGAGATCAAATTAATGATCTTACACCTCCCCATTAAGCCCTTAAAACTTGCTCTGGATCATGAGAGAGAGAGAGAGAGAGAGAGAGAGAGAGAGAGAGAGAGAGAGAGAGAGAGAGAGAGAGAGAGAGAGAGAGAGAGAGAGATCAAATTAATGATTTTACAACTCCCCATTAAGCCTTTTCAAAACTTGCTCTGGATCATGGGAGAGAGAGAGAGAGCCGAGAGAGGAGAGAGAGAGAGAGAGAGAGAGAGAGAGGAAAGGAGGGGGCGAGGGGGGTAGGGAGGGAGGGAGAGAGAGAGAGAAGAGAGAGAGAGAGAGAGAGAGAGAGAGAGAGAGAGAGATCAAATTAATGATCTTACACCTCCCCATTAAGCCTTTAAAACTTGCTCTGGATCATGAGAGAGAGAGAGAGAGGAGAGGAGAGGAGAGGGAGAGGGCAGCGCGGTGAGAGGGAGAGGGAGGAGGCGATGAGAGGGAGAGGCTAGAGAGGGAGATGGAGATAAGAGAGTGGAGAGAGAGAGAGGAGAGAGAGAGAGAGATATCAAATTAATGATCTTAAATGATCTTACTCCTCCCCATTAAGCCTTTAAAAACTTGCTTGCTCTTGGATCATGAGAGAGAGATAGAGAGAGAGAGAGAGAGAGAGAGAGAGAGAGAGGGAGAGAGAGGGAGGGAGAGAGAGAGAGAGAGAGAGAGAGAGAGAGAGAGAGAGAGAGAGAGAGAGAGAGAGAGAGAGAGAGAGAGAGAGATCAAATTAATGATCTTACACCTCCCCATTAAGCCTTTAAAACTTGCTCTGGATCATGATGGGAGCCAGTATCGGGAGGGGTGGGGTGATGGAGGTGAACACAATACCAGCTTTTCTGCCAGAGGGTAAAATGGGTATGGCGCCATAGTACACCCAAATTATTTTGCAATTTTTTTCTTTTAAGTTAACCTTTTGACAAAATTAATTACTCTTATCATTACTTTATGATTTTCGTAACCCTAACAATAACATCAACCCATTTTCTTTCTGGAGGAGGCTGTGGTTGCATTGGTATAATACCCATTAGCCGTATGACCAATGCCTTAACTACAAAACTACGAGGCCACTGCAAAAAAGAGAGAAAAAAAGAAAAAAGTCATTTTTATCAGAGCATGATCAATGGGGGGAAGTTCAAAGACCTGTTCACCTGGCGCCCACCTAATGCCATTGTTCCCTCCTGTATGTTCAACCCCGTGACCCCACGACCTCTGACCCGGACTACCACACAGGTCATTGCCACAAGGTGTATACATGTAGCCACAGGGGAGGGGGGTTACAGACAGAGCATAGCCAAAGATAAAGTGACCACTGACCAGCTGGCATAGTTCTATATTAAGGGCAGTACTGAAAGTAATTTAGGAGGAGACGTATTCCAAAATTATTCCAGTAGGTATGCCAAACATAATGGCATGGAGGGAAGGGGGGGGGGAGGAGGGGGAGGCAGGGTTTGAAATAATTTTAATTATTTTATTAAAACAGTTCTTTAATATCATGTGTGTGCTGGGGGCTTATAAAAATTAATGAGGAAGGAGTCTTCTTTTTTTGTCTTTCTCACAACTGTTAAAGTTTTCTCAAGTCTTCTACATTGCGGTTCAAAAAACGTTACGCTACAAGTCAAAGTTTGAAACCGATTTCTAGAACTACTTCGTAGAGCTGGGTGGTATTGAAATTTGACATTCGGTATTTTTTAGGTTATTTATCGGTGTTGACATGATACCGATACCGATACCGATACCGAACGGCCTACCGCCCTGCTCTACCGCTTCACAATTTCAAGCATTTGTTTTTATCTTGAAATCACAAAATGGATTTCAAGTCTTGATTTCGATACAATTATTCAGTTGGGTTTATAGGCTGGGAAACACTATATAAGTACCTTCGGTCAAAAATGACATTTACGGGATCAAATAGACAATAACACCCTCAAATCTAAAAACTCCATATGGTTATCCGCTAACTTACTAGAAATGTTGATAATTAAAATGTTCCCTGGTTTAAAATAACGTGATACAATGTTACAGAAATTGGGGGGGGGGGGGGGGGGGGGTGGGGGGGGGGGGGGGGGGGGGGGGGGGGGGGACAGATAAAATTTTGTTATCTTTCTAATAGCATGAATCATCTGGGAAAAAACTAAATAAATATCCATTTCCATACAGAACTATATGCACACTGCATGTGATTAGTGTTCGAAGTGAAAATCATTTCGTACAAGCAAAATGTGCCTCGGTGGTTGTAAAAATGTTCAGTGCAGTTTCGTTTTCAGCAATCACAAACATCATCCTGATACTTAAATAAAATCATGGCCATAGCTAGCATGGGGTCAAGGGAGGCAGTTGAGAAAGCATTATAGAAACTTAAAGAAAAGGAGTTTTAGACTATCAACTACTCCCGCCCCCCCCACCCCCCCCCCCCCCACCCCCCCCCCCCCCCCCCACCCCCCCACCCCCCTACCAAGCCCCCCCCCCCCCCCCCCCCCCCCCCACCCCCCCCCCCCCCACCAACAAAAAAATCCTAGCTACGGCTCTGAAAATAAACCATTTATTTGGACAAGTGAAAATATTGGCAGACAAGTAGATTTCTAGATGTACATTCGTTTAGTGGACTAAATTATAGTAAAACATTCTACTTATTCTATCACTGGTGATGACAAGTGATTTCAATCATAAACTTGACAAGAATATTATTAATAATAGTAGGGCTGCAGAAAGTACTTGCCCGTTTGCCAAATTAGAATAAAGTTCTTACGGACGAGTTAAAAAACGCAACTACCAGCCCGACTATCTATCTTTTCCATCTTGCTTGATATGTAATGTTGATCATTTACCAAGTGTTATTAATGTTTTATCAATATGTCTATCTATTCCGTTTGAAGTGAAGACTGTATATTATAATATTGTTAATAATATATATTTCTATAGATTAGTAGAAAATCTGGCGGGCTAGTAAATTTTACTTGGTTCTGGTCCGGCGGGCTAGATAAACATTTTCTATTTCTGCACCCCTGAATAGACGGAATACAAGAAAGATTATCGGATACTAAATCTGAAATACTATTTTCTGCAGCATTATTCTGCCACGGAATTTATTATGTCACTTTTCTTAGTTAATTAGTTATTGTGATAATACTAACAATGAACGAAACGACCGTTTTTCTCGTAATTTCAGAGGGCCTGCTAAACATACATGTCAACTCTTACGGATCACCCGTAACACTTACGGATGTTTTACCATTTGACAGTCTTACGAGCGTAGGACAAATTCCTTACGGGTAACACGCATTTTCAGGTTATTATTTTTTTCATTATTATTTTTACATGACTCGTTATTATCTAAGTAAGCCATCTTTCGTGATCCTTTGTGATTTTCATTGTCCTTTCGTGAATCGGGAAACGGCCATTTTGTCGTATTTATTTTGGACAAGAGGTGCCACCTAGCGGATATATGTGCACTAATCAAAATTGTACTTGTTATAGTCTCGATTTTCATTTTCATGTTGCCGTGAATTTAAAATCATCAGTTCCCCGTCCTTTTGCAGCTCGCTTATGGATTTCTTATGGATTTTTGTCCACAGTCTTACAGGTGTTTATCAGTAAAGTTTGGCATCTATGCTGCTTAACATTCTTAAAATGAACATGCTAGCTCTGCCACTCACCAAATTCTCCAACTGCGAATTTTAGGAACAATTGGCGAATGTTATTTTAATTTGGAAAAAACAATTCAAGTAATAATTGGTGTTTTGTTGGAAATTAACTAGGTTTTGTATTTCTTGAGATAATTTGACGAAATGTTTTCTTCACCCAGAGCTAGCCCCGACATGGTATGGAAAACAGTCCACACTAAAAGTTACTCTCCTGGAAGTGGTCTCAGGAGGGTGATGGGAAGCCAAAACTGATCACTCCTTGAAACTGATCACTCCTTTAAACTGATCACTCCTCTTAAATTGTGAGCTTTAGTAAAATTTGCTTTTTTTGTTGTTTTCTTTTTAATTTGCAATTAGTGAATTTGGTGAGAGAGGAAGAGGTAGCCCCAAGGATACTGAATGAATCTGCGACTATCACCAACCCCTCATAGCAATTAAAAGGATTGGGCTTAATGACTCGGGGGGCTTCAACAATTACACACACATTTCTTACAATGATGACGTCAAGGTGCCAGCCAATTATTGCCCCATATTACTTGAACTTTGGCAATTGTCATCAAGGAGTAATCACTTTCTTGTATTAAATAGATCAACCTTAAAGGGATGTACCCTACTTTTTAAACATTGGCATACTTTTTATTATTAGAGCAGCTTTTGTTAAAGTGACGGACCCTAGTTTTTAAACACTGGCATACTTTTTATTATTAGAGCAGCTTTTGTTAAAGTGACGGACCCTAGTTTTTAAACATTAGCATACTTTTTATTATTAGAGCAGCTTTTGTTAAAGTGACGGACCCTAGTTTTTAAACACTGGCATACTTTTTATTATTAGAGCAGCTTTTGTTAAAGTGACGGACCCTAGTTTTTAAACACTGGCATACTTTTTATTATTAGAGCAGCTTTTGTTAAAGTGACGGACCCTAGTTTTTAAACACTGGCATACTTTTTATTATTAGAGCAGCTTTTGTTAAAGTGACGGACCCTAGTTTTTAAACATTGGCATACTTTTTATTATTAGAGCAGCTTTTGTTAAAGTGACGGACCCTAGTTTTTAAACATTGGCATACTTTTTATTATTAGAGCAGCTTTTGTTAAAGTGACAGACCCTAGTTTTTAAACATTGGCATACTTTTTATTATTAGAGCAGCTTTTGTTAAAGTGACAGACCCTAGTTTTTAAACACTGGCACATTTTTTTAATATTAGAGTTGCATTTATTAAAGTGACACACACCTTACTTTTTAAACACTATGGCATATTTTTTATTTGAGTAACTTTTGTTAAAGTCAGGGATCCTAGTTTTTAAAAACCGACATATTTTCTTAAATACTGGAGTAGCTTTTGTTACAGTGACTGATCAATCCTAGTTTTTAAAGATTATGGCATATTTTTTTCACTATTACAGCTATTTTTGGAAATTGTTTTGCCCATCAGTCCGACAGTTATTGTATATATGTACTCATGCTCAAGTTTGTTTCTTTAAATTTTTTAATGATTACAATATATATAGCCATGTTTGGTCCTGCGTGTTTGATTTTTAACTTTTTTTAAAATTGCTATAGGCAGACTCAATATTGCCCTCGGTGGGCCATTTCATCCACTGCAATTCTTTAATCTGTGGGAGACAAATTCTTATGTTTGAGTCCTGCTAATATATAACAGGGCTCGAAACATCCTGTGGCTAAGTCGCCAAATGCGACATAAGTCCCATTTGGATGACTTAAATATTAAAAAATAATGGTGTTAGTCGACCAGATAATATTATTTGGGCGATCTTCTGTCTGTAATATATGAGCCACTATTAATAATTGTATAACATATTTATTCCATATTAAAATCTTGCTTGTGGGTCGCAAAACTGAATGTATCGGCTTACTACAATTTGCCAACATTCATTCATTATAAACATTGATGTTGTAGACCAAATGCAGTTAGGTATAGTCTTTATAAAACAAAGACCTTCTGATCCAGTTCGTAATCATTTGGAACATCTCGGCCGAATACGTGATCAAATCTGAACATTCCCGAATGCCATCTTAGTTCTTGTCATCTGCTTCGCTGTGTTCCGATTTCTGTTGGGGTTTTTTAATTCTTGTTTCAATTGTTGGTCGGTTTTTTTAATTGGCCAGTTAATTTGGTGGCTACTGAATTGACTAATGAAATTAATTACCATTTTCGGAGTAAAATCACAATCATGATGTCCTCTGTCGGGTGGAATTTTCTTAAATGCACAGCAAGAAGCAAAGGGAAAAAAAAGCAAGCATGCCAAGGAATTTTACTTAGTTTTTCTGTTCAGTTTAGGGCAAATGAAGTGAATGTTCTGTTAGGATACTTATATTAAACACTGAACACGCGAACAACAATTCGCTAAGCCGTGAACAACAAGTATGTAGCCCTGGTGGTTGTACATTATTTTATTTTTGTTTGTATTATACACGAGTCACGCCATGTGATATATTTTGCGTTTATGTTAAAAGAATTAAGTTTAGACATTTTATAAAATTGTACAAAAGAAGTACATGTAAGTAATTTGCTCAAGTCAGTGTTTTCTTTTAATTTTTCATTTAAATATGAGAATTGATGGCTTTGATGGACACAAGCAATCCTGGAAAATAAGAATGACAAAGGAAGGAAATGTTTTATTTCACGACGCACTCAACACATTTTATTTACAGTTATCAGACATATGGTTAAGGACCACACAGATATTGATAGAGGAAACCCGTTGTCGCCACTTCATGGAATACTCTTTTCAATTAGCAGCAAGGGATCTTTTATATATGCACTATCCTACAGACAGGGTAGTACATACCACGGCCCTTTGCCAGTCGTGGTGCACTGGCTGGAACGAGAAATAGCCCAATGGGCCCACCAATGGTGAAGAAAATGACAAGTGAAGTTTAATTATATGTATGTTGGTATCTATTATATGTATGTTGGTATCTTTGCTATCTAGAAGTGGTCCCTCAAATCAATAAATTTTATTTTAATGAAGCACATTTCATATGCTTACTTAAATATTTTGCTTAAAACTTGAAATATAAATGTTTCGTATTTGGGCTACCTAAAACAAGTTTACCCCCTATTGACTGTGGTTGCATTCAGTTCAATAACGCCATACCCAAAAATTTCTTTTTGGCAAAAACACTGGCAAGGTTCCCTCTGTAAATATATATGGTGGAGATCAGTCCACTCCCTATAATATAGCGACATAATTCATGAAATTATTCCTGACTACAGCTGTGACGCGACATACTAAAAATGATCAAGAATGACATGTATTAATAACCAGTCATCCTTGTTTTCGAAAAGTGCAGCGCTTACATCAAAGCAAACGTCAGTGGACCCATTGGGCTATTTCAGTGTTCTCGCTGCTCCATTTAAGCGGGGCGGCCCACCCTGCAATTGCATTCTGCCACCCTTCTTTCACGTTATCCGCCCTCCTTTTTTTTCTGCGCCCTTCTTTATTTTCCAGCACCACACTATATTTTACAGAACCTATCTCCGTTATTTCCAAACGCACACTTTTTTTCCACACATAAAACCCCCCCACAATGATCAGTCTTGCACATTGGACATCAAAGGAAACAATCCGCGTTGTGTACGAAAAAGCAACTGACGAAACATTTATGACAGCTACTGTAATGTAATTTAATAGTATTTTTAACAGCCTCTATTTTGTCCCATACCTGTATCCATTTGTATGTTTAATACACACAATAAAAGTTATATTTTAGTTGAGCAATTGAAAACAAAAACATCCATTTGTATGTTTAATACACACAATAAAAGTTATATTTTATTTGAGCAATGAAAACATTTTTATTTTTTATGGATTCGGCAATCTCCGACTAAAAAACCCCACTTATTTGGCGCCAAATTTGTCACGTGATCAGAACGGTCACTCTACCTTTTGTTTCCACTAACTGTCATCTGATATTTTGTCCTCAGTTACAGATATAATTGATTATAACTGACGATTTTTACTTTCTGTCATTTCTGTCATTCTGTTTATTCAGCAGTTCTTATAACATATTGTAAACTTTTCCTTTTTGGGGGGATATGACCGCTTATAAAATCAACGGAAGTAGTAGTGTTTAGCATTAAAATCATTCATCTTGGGTGCCAAATAATATATACACCGCCACTACAAAAACGAAACTATTTTTTATCAGTTGGCGATAATATTTTATCACAGCGATCAATTCATTCGATGAAGATGGGAATAACAAAAAATGTTTTCGACATTAGGGGATCACACAAAAGTCTTTTTTTTGTTTTTCGTATATCTTAAAATCTTTATTAAAATAATAATATTAAAACTTTGATCGGTTCAGCAAAACCGGAACTGCCAGTGAATATCAGACTGATAACATCTTCGGTTCAATTAAAAGACGAATCTGCTTGTATTTCCGTAATTTTGTATACACTTTTTGTAATCAAAATAAGGAGTATGTTTTTCTACAAAGTATATCAACACACAACAAAATGGTAACCACCAAGCTCTCCCCCCAACCATTTTTTTTCTTTCGTTTATTTTAATTTTTTGAAGGGTGTGGTGCTGCGTGGCCGCCCTCCTTTAATTTTCACCCAGCGAGAACACTGTATTTCTCATTGTAGCCAGAGTACCGTGACTGGTATATAAAAAGTTGTGGTATGTGCTGTCCTGTCTGTGAGATGGCCCAATTAATAGCCAATGTGTTCTAGTGGTGTTATTAAACAAAACAAAGTATTAACGTCAAAGCAAAAGAAAGATAACACATTTTTACTTGTTAGGCTATTGGTCCGAATACAAAGTCAGAGATGGATGGGGGGGGGGGGGGGATATTAGTGTTCCCATCTGCCAACCAAGTGGACCCTTTTTCACCCCCTTTTAATTTTCTTTTCCATGTGCAATTTTTCTGTTAGTCGTCACACAAAATATATCCTGAATCCGCAGCCGAATGTAAACAGAAAAATAGATTAAAACTGTATTGCTCATACCATGAGTCATATTTAATAATTTTATTATAAGTTAACCTTTAAAAGTTCTGCCAAGCAAGGTAGATTCAGTGTCTTTAATTAGGCTATAAAATATAATTAAATTTTATTATTAATTCTATGATATAATTTATATTACTGGTTATAATGTAATCATGGTGATAAAAAAAAAAAATGAAGAAAAAACATTATTTGTTGGTGGATAATATTCAGTTTGTGTTATATAACCGGCATAAAGGCAAAAATAAGAACAATGCAGGCCATCCGTGACACATACGACCCAATTAGGTCACGGATTACGTAACGCACATGAATACAGCGATGGGACCATTGGCAACACAACAAAACGACCCAGCGCACCAATTATGACATATAACACAACAGCAGCTACTTACCTAGGCCTTCCAAGCTAGCTTCTTTCCCCATCACTGACATAATAGTGTGGAACGAATCTCCAGTGTCTAAGAAATGTTTTAATATTATTCTAGTTTGTTGGGGGTTTTTTTTAATAGGAAGTTCCCTCTTTCGCCTGTTCCCGTTATGATGCCGTTACGCCGGGCGAATTGACGTTTTCGAATCGAATTCTTCTTACAATGTCATAATTCACGTAGGACGACTTCCTGTAAACCTCTACTCTTTGCACTTGTGTGTAGTAATCAAGCCGTTCATCAAAGCAAAGCACTCTTTTTACAACCAAAAAAAAAAAAGTTTCAAGTTGCAATGTCTGGGGAAAACGGCGCCGGTGTCCGGTGAAATAGTCCTCATAGACTTTCTCCACACTCGTTCAACTTTCCGAGTCCCGTGTAACCGGCCCCTCTCTCTTCAAGCACGGATTTTCCTACAGAGCCGGGTTTTTTCTAAACCAAAAACATTTTTTTTTTTTTATCAATCGTGAAGTAACATGGACGTCTGTTGTTCTTCGCTAAATGAAAATAAACACATCAATACACTGTGTCGGGTCCATTTTTGACACAGCAATGTTCCGCGACAGAACACACTATAACTACTCTTCTCGTGAACTCTCGGTGACAGACTGACACACATTCACGCCAAACTATGACCCACATACGAGCGCAAGGTCTCTCGTTTTCATTGGTTGGCGCTATACACGAAGTTATTTAGCGCATGCTGTAGCGTATTGCATAATCGGGGATGGGCGACGACCGTAAGATTATTGTTGAGTGAAATGACGATTGAAAAACGTAAAATAATCGACTTTTCCTAGCAGCGTGTTCTTATTGTGAATAAAATTTATTTGTTAGTAGTGCGAGGCCCGATGTAGGTCATTCGCAGTCGACCAATCATAAGTACCGTTACTGCAACGTAAGGCCCGGCAACCTGACAAAATATGCGGCATTCAGAAACTTGTAAACAACTAAAAATAGATCGGTGTACACATCGTACGCTCCGAGAGTTCAACGTTGCAGATCCGGGGTGACACCTAATTTGGTTTGAAGTGTTACTTACACATAAACGGTTATGATTTTTTATCTTTAGTGCCTATCCATAAAAATAGAATGCAATATATAATATATAATAGTGTCACCAGGACATTTTTCTTTTCTTTTTTTTAAAGAGGTTGATTTTTTTAAAGCTTATATATTTTTTTTTTTTTAAACACAAAAAACCTTTTTTTGCATCCCTACATGACCCCCCCCAAAAAAAAAATAATTCCGGTGACGTATTATAAGTATGTATGTAGTACCAGTCGATTATAATTTTAATACGAAAACTGAATGGATGAATAGCAACACCCCAGCACGAATTAATAAGCGAAGGAGACATATATTATATATATATGGTGTGTGTGTGTGTGTGCGCGCGCGCGTGTATGTATGTGTGTGTGTGTGCGTGTGTGTGTGTGTCTTGTTTTAAATCGGAAATAATTTAAGCCCAATGACAGCAATTCTGGTTTTGGTTTTGTTTTTTGTTTGCGATTTTGTGTTGTTTTGTTTTGTTTTGTTTTGTTTTGGTTGTTCCAAAATTCCACAAAACTTAAAGTATTCAAATCTTATCTGGAAAAGAGTAAATATGTGTTTTTGTTCTTGGCCAGTTTAAATGTTTTGAATTGCCACACAGCATCACGATTTAAGATAACGCATTCTTAAAAGGTAAAACAAAAATTTAAAAATTTAAACATTTTTTTTTTTTTTTTTTTTTTTTTTAATAAACAAATAAAACAAACAAACAAAAAGAAACAGAAACAATGTTTTTTTTTTGTTTTTTGTTTTTTTAAACCGAAACAAAACCAATTTGGGAATTATATATCCACCTAGCTCGAGTAATAAGCGTACGAGACAGGGGGGCGGGGGGAGGGGGAACTGTCCCCCCTAGTGATGGAGCAAAACCTCAAATTCGGGCAAAAATCATAGAGATATTCGGAGAAAACATGCTAACCTCAGACCTTTTTACCATGTATTTTCATTATTCTACACACAAAATTAGTGTGCCATGTAAAAATGCATGGTTATTCGTTTGCAACCATTATATGGCTGTTCGGTAATAATTAATAAATGTTGTTATCCAGATTTGGGCATTTTCGTTTAATTCGGGCAAAAACCAGCCTGCCCCACTACAAAAATGGGGGATCGTATGCCTATGGTCCGAGTCACCTCCAGCCCTACCCCTTATTGATATAGATATCATCAATAACGGGTAGGGCTGGAGGTGACTCGAGCAATTATATCCACCGTGTAGTGGCTATCTACGTCACACCGGCGGTTTACCTTCCAGCAAGCGAAACTGAACAATGTTATTTACGAGACCTTACGTTGACCTCCTGACCTTTTACAGGCATCCGTCAGTGTCCGAAAAACGAGTTCACCTAGCCTAGCCCTACAACACACTGAGTAACACTGTTAATAAATACTGTATCTAGAACGCGAAAACACACAACTAACTACACAACCGTCGGAATATGTCAGCAGCTGGGGATAAGGAACGGGTGGGGAGGGGCAGTTTTATATTATACCGTTTTTCAGTTGGAGATGGGGATTTTTTTTTTTTTTTTTTTTTTAGTAGGCCTAAGAGCCATTGTTTCACGTCCCTTTCTTAATTCCGCTTAAAACTTTTATTATTATAAAAATTTATAATTTTAAAAATTATTCATTCGTTCTTTCCTTCCTTCCTTCCTCCCTCCCTCCCTCCCTCCCTCCCTCCCTCCATGCATGCATGCATCCATCCATCCATCCATCCATTCATTCATTAATTTATTAGGGGCTCGTAATGTATTCTCCTTGAACTAATCTGAGCGGAGTTAGGGCGGGACATATTACTCGCTCCAGCCAATGCACCACGACTGGTACATCAAAGGCCGTGGTATGTTTTATCCTGTCTGCTAATCGAAAAGAGTATCCCATGAAGTGGCGACAGCGGGTTTCCTCCCTCAATATCTGTGTGGTCCTTAACCATATGTCCGACGCCATATAACCGTAAATAAAATGTGTTGAGTGCGTCGTTACATAAACATTTCCTTCCTGAGGGGAGTTAAAGGGTGAGAGAGCGAGATCAGATCTTTAAAAAATTATTTATTTATTTATTATTATTTAAAAAAATAAAAAAATAAAATTATTTTGTGGTCTGTCAAAATCAATCCTGAACCCACCTACAGTTAAGGTAAGAGTTGGGGTTACGGTTAGGTTTAGAGTTGTGTTTACGGTTAAGATTAATGACTTTAAAGTTAATGGCTGTATTGTCCTTGGTGGGATGTGGCGTGTTCGGTGGTAAAACGCCCTCCTACAAGTAGATATAGCTTGTGGTCTCACCCCTCAGATATTGGACTACATATATCGTTTGTACGGGCCTGAAAATATATTATAACACACCACCCACACACACACACACACACACACACAGAGAGAGAGAGAGAGAGAGAGAGAGAGAGAGAGAGAGAGAGAGAGAGAGAGAGAGAGAGAGAGGGGAGAGAGAGAGAGAACGAGGAGAGAGAAAGAGAGAGAGAGAGAGAGAGAGAGAGAGAGAGAGACAGAGAGAGAGACAAGTTTTCAGACATAGAATCGGTCAAAACCCCAGCTTGTCTAGCACCAACGTTTTCCAGAAAGATCGCCCACTTGGTCAACTCAATAACATCCAGGTCATTGGTATCATTAATTAGCACTGCATGACAGGTGTAGTAAAATCTCCTCAATGAAAAACTACACTGATCCTACTTCAATGATGGTGAGAGAGAGAGAGAGAGAGAGAGAGAGAGGAGAGAGAGAGAGAGAGAGAGAGAGAGAGGGAGAGAGAGAGAGAGAGAGGAGGAGAGAGAGAGAGGTCTAAGAGGAGAGGGGACGAGAAGGAGGAATACACACACAGACACATACACAGGAGGATGGTGCGCAGAGATGGAGAGAGAGAGAGAGGAGAGAGGCAGAGTCTAGAAACACACACACAGCAACACACCCGCGCGCGACACACAGAACACACGATCACACACACACACACACACACACACACCACACGAGAGGAGGATGATCGGAAGCGGGGTGGGTGGGTGGGGTTTTTGGGTGGGGGGGGGGGAAAGGGACTGGTACCCCGACTCTAAAGCTGGAGGTGCCAGGCTCCGTATTCATAAACGTACTTAAGTCAATGTATGATACCTAAATACATACCTAAAGTACATAAATAAGTATCATACATTGACTTAGTACGTTTATGAATACGGAGCCAGGGCCCCTCAGTTGAAAGACAATCTAAATAAGGACTGCAATGAATATATGTACATATTTAATATTCTGTCTGAAACTGATTAGCTGTAAAAACTTAAAGTCGACAAAGAATTGAATATTTGTTTCAACTCCGACCGTTGATAAGAATATGAACGTAGTTACTAATTCTTCCTACTCGTACAAGTTGGTTTATTATGATTAGATTTGATTCTAAACATTCTAAATTGTTTTATAACAATAATGTGTATATGTGTACATCTCTCACATTTAATAACTGGCCCCTCCAGTTTGTTCACCCCCACCCCAATTATATGATATTATGTTCCTAACCTTGAATTACCTGCTGTTTTTAATCAATACATCTTTTTGTTTGTTGTGGAAATGTGCTTCAGTAATATCCATACAAACATAGAACCAATGCGCAACATACATTGGCAAAAGTATCCCATGCGCTCTTTACGAATAAGCAATCTTCGAAGGTAATGGGTTGCGTTCAGTCAGACTGAGCGGAAAAACGTCCGCCAACCTGGCTTGTGCGATTTACGGTAAACCAAATGGCCACATTGGAAACCAATCAAATAGTTTGCGAACGTTAGCGAAACGTTTGCTGGCTGAACTTCGGGCTTGTAAGACACTTAAAAAAAAAACACTGACTGTAAAGAAAAATTGGAACCAACAACTAAAAATGTTAGGTGTTTTGTTGGGGTTTTTTTTGGGGGGGGGGTTGGGGCGGGGGGGGGGGGTGGGTTGCTTTAAAATTGGATAAACTGTTACTGACAACTTGGTTATTCTTTCCAGTAAATAGTAAGGTGGGGTTTTTTGTTTAGAATCGGACTGCTTCCATGGGAATCCACATGGATTCTCGTGAAAAAGCCGAATTTTTAGCTCCGACAATTATGTGCATACACATGTACACAAACGTAAACGCAAGCACGCATACAGGGCATTATGATATATGTTATATTAATTATATAAAACAACCCTGTATACGCAGGTGTATATATTGGTATGTTGTGCTAGAAAAGGCATGTAGATATCTATTAAGCTGCAACATCCCCATTAATCTAGCTCCAACATGGAGAGTCTATTTCTGACATGCAGGCTTCCGGATTAACCGATCGATACTCCTACAAGAAGCGGTTCAATCAGAGTTTAATTTATGCAATCACTCGCGTTGTTATCGGATAGTCGAACCTGGAAACCTTGTTAACATCGCGAATGTTCCATATTGGATTTTTGTGGATTTTTTTTTATTATTATTATTTTTTTAAATCTCCCCTCCCCTCAAAACTGTCTATAATTGTTTGATATTTATTTTAGTGGTCGATGGCTTTTTCTTTCTTTCTTTCTTCACTGTCTCTCTCTCTGTCTCTCTCTGTCTCTGTCTCTCTCTCTCTCTCTCTCTCTCTCTCTCTCTCTCTCTCTCTCTCTCTCTCTCTCTCTCTCTCTCTCTCTCTCTCTCTCTCTCTCTCTCTCTCTCTCTCTCTCTCTCTGTGTATTTTTTTTATCTCCCTCTCCTCCATCTCTGTTTCTCGGTCTCCTCGTCTGCCCCTCATCTGTGTGTTTGTATGTGTTTGTGCGTGCATATGTGCATTGGGTGTGAAACTGTTCCATTTGTTTGTTTGTTTGTTTTGTTGTTTTTTTTTTGTTTTTTTTGGTCACACTGTTTTGTTTTACAATGTTCTTTTGAATGAAAGAATGAGTGAATGAAACAAGAAAGAATGAATGAAAGAAGGAAGAAATGAAGCACCCGAATTTGCTGTCATTTGTAAGATGTCTCCGAATAATAAGGCCGTTAATATCCAGTATATTTCTGATCGTTCAAATGTTTGTTGTAGGTTAAATTTCGTTTTATTTCCTAGTTTATTTCCTAGTTTAAATTACTACAAACATTAGAACGACCAAAACCTCTTTGAAAATACACTGTAACAGACACCGATATTGTAAACAAGAAAATATACTGCATATGTAATAGTCAGGCACGGATCCAGGAAGGAGGGGGCGCCGAGGTGCACGCCCCTTTTTTGCTGACGTTCCCCCCCCCCCAAAAAAAAGGCTTGTTGAAACACCTGTAACCATGTCCGACGCAAACACCCCCACCCCTACTCACCATCCTACCGCTACCCACCATCCCACCCCAAGATGTGAGCCCAGTACTTACCAGCTTTAAAATCAGTGGCATGAACATTACACGACCGAGGCCGGGATGCGAACCCAGTACCTAGTGAGTTAGCCTTAACCAGTAGCGCACCACCAATGTCGGTGTTAACTGTAGGCTACCTATTGGTGTATACTTATTTTCGTGCTTATTAATTAAGGTTCAAACACGCTGTCCTGGGAAACAACTCAGCTATTTAGACCAGGACAGAAGGTTAGTCATTAGTAACTGTTGTTAGTGGGTAGTGAGCGAGAAGTCAGTGTAGTAACCGCACACCTACCCATTTAGTCGATAAAACTCGCTCTGGGTGGGAGCCGGTACCGGGATGCGAACTCAGCACCTACGAGCCTTAAGTCCGATGGTTTGACCACTTCACCATCGAGGTCGGTATCTTTTTGTTTATACTTGGGGCGGGACGTAACCCAGATGTACAGCGCTCGTTCGCTGTGCGGTCGGTCTGGGATCGATCCCCGTCGGTGGGCCCATTGGGCTATTTCTCGTTCCAGCCAGTGTATAACGACTGGTATATCAAAGGCCGTGGCATATACCACCCTGTCTGTGGGATGATGCATATAAAAGATCCTTTGCTGCTAATCGAAAAGAGTAGCCCATGAAGTGGCGACAGCGGGTTTCCTTTTTCATCTGTGTGGTCCTTAACCATATGTTTGACGCCATATAACCGTTAAAAAAAATTTGTTGAATGCGTCATTAAATAAAACATTTCTTTCTTTCTTTGTTTATGCTTATTTTCGCGCTTATATTCAATTAAGATTCAAGCACGCTGTCCTGAACACAGACCTCAGTTAGTGGTTAGTTGTTGGTGAGAGAGAAGTCGGTGTAGTGGCCTTACACCTACCCACAGAGTCGTTAAACCCGGTACCGGGATGCGAACCCAGCACCTACCAGCCTTATGTTCCATTGGCTTAACCCTACACCACTGGTGCCGGTTAACTGTACTTTTTTCGCTCTGGGTTCTTTGTATGAAGTCAGCCACAGCAGAAGCCGAAACTGAAGGCGGTCAATCAAAGTGTTGTTTTGGCCGCATTAGTTAGTATCTGACCGCGAGTGACCGGACTGGCTTTTAAGTTGTTCAAAAAGAGATGGGTTTGCGGATTGCCACTTACGTAACCCAGAAGTTGGGTTTAAAGCAACAACATGTATCGATTTACTCACTCACTCACTAAATAATCGGCCTCGGTGATGTGTGGTACTTTGTACATGGTTCAGTGGTGTAGTGTTTAAGCCATCGGGCTTAATGCTGGCAGGTACTGGGCTCAAGCCCAGATACTGGTTCCCACCCAAAATGAGTTTTTAATGAACTCAGTGGGTAGCTGTAAGGCCTCTACAGTGATTTTTCTCTCATTAACGCCTAACCACTAAAACTCACTGGAGATACATTCCAGATAGGTGATGTGGGGGTCCTGGACAGTGTGCTTGAACTTTAATTGGATAAAAGCACGGAAATAACTACAAATGATTTACCCAGTCGCCAAATAATCGGACTCGTAGTTGTTACCGACTTCGATGGTGTAGTTGCTACGCCATCGGGCTTAAGGCTGCTAGATTCTGGTATCAAATCCCCACGGTACCGACTGTCATCCAAAATGAATGTTTAATGACTCAGTGGTTAGGTTCCGGCCTCGGTGGCGTCGTGGTTAGGCCATCGGTCTACAGGCTGGTAGGTAATGGGTTCGGATCCCAGTTGAGGCATGGGATTTTTAATCCAGATACCGACTCCAAACCCTGAGTGAGTGCTCCGCAAGGCTCAATGGGTAGGTGTAAACCACTTGCACCGACCAGTGATCCATAACTGGTTCAACAAAGGCCATGGTTTGTGCTATCCTGCCTGTGGGAAGCGCCAATAAAAGATCCCTTGCTGCTTATCGGAAAGAGTAGCCCATGTAGTGGCGACAGCGGGTTTCCTCTCAAAATCTGTGTGGTCCTTAACCATATGTCTGACGCCATATAACCGTAAATAAAATGTGCTGAGTGAGTCGTTAAATAAAACATTTCTTTCTTTCTTTCAGTGGTTAGGTGTAAAGCTACTACACTTAATTTTCTCTCACTAACCATTAACAGCTAACTACTAACGCAATGTCCTATGGTACGTTCAACCAAACGTTTGTTGCTGACGCTTGCCTGCCTGGGTTTTTCTCTTCTTTTTTGTTGTTGTTGTTGTTGTTGTTGTTTTACGTCACATATTAAATAAGAGCAAAGTGGGAACCAGTCTGTAATGTTCTGGCTCAACAAACTCATTTCAAAAATAATAGTGGCTTTTATTCACTGAGAACAAAGACTAAGTCTTGTCGTCTACTTGTCTATGACGTAACCCTAGGATACCGTTTGGGTATTGTTATACTAGTTTCTATATCGCTATTGGTATTAATGCTATATACACAGTCAAAATAGTTTGCAAACCTTTAGCGAAAAACGGCTGTCTGAATTTAGGTCTGTCCAGATAACTGAGGTGTGTGCCCAGCACAGCGTGTTTGAACCTTAATTGGATATAAGCACGAAACTAAAAGTAGAAATGAATGAAAATCGCCAAATAACCGGCCTCGATGATGTAGCTGTGAACGATTTCGTGGTATCGGTAGGTACTGGGTTCGCACCCCAGTACCGGCTCCAACCCATGGCGAAGCTTTTAATGAATTGGCCCGTTCGAGATCCAGATAAATTAGTCATTAATTACAACGTGTTCTGGCGCGTGGTCAGCGCTCTCGAACCTTTTGACTGCTTCCATCGTCTTCTACCACAGCACGGGGGCGGGACGTAGCCCAGTGGTTAAAGCGCTCGCTCGATGCGCGGTCGGTCTGAGATCGATCCCCATCGGTGGGCCCATTGGGCTATTTCTCGTTCCAGCCAGTGCACCACAACTGGTATATCAAAGGCCGCAGTATGTACTACTTTGTCTGTGGGTTGCTGCATATAAAAGAACCCTTGCTGCTAATCGAAAATAGTAGCCCATGATGTGGCGACAGCGGGTTTCTCTCTCAAAATCTGTGTGGTTCTTAACCATATGTCTGACGCCATATAACCGTAAATAAAATGTGTTGAGTGCGTCGTTAAATAAAACATTTCTTTCTACCACAGCACATTCATCTAACGTTAAACAAAATAACCAGTCTATAACCAGGTGTACGTTCAGGAAGGCGAGCACTCGCGGTCACTCTCTGGATTGTCAGTTTTTGCTCATATAGACTGGATGCGGCACCGGCGTGCGTTCTGACTGCGGCTTGCGTTTTGGGCATATACACTATATACGATTATTTCATTGCGGCTGGCCGCATACTTTTTACAGACGCACGCATCGCACGCATCGCACACATCCACTCTAGACCCTCTCACTGAAACTGATGTATTTCTTTTCTTTTTTTCTTAGCCGCACCGCACGCACGCACCGCATCCAGTGTATATGGGCAGTTATATGAATGTGACGTCATAGAAGACCTAGATTAACCAGTATTAATTTGCCTATACTAGCATTAGATGACAGAAGAGGATGATGCCAGTCAAAATAAACGCGAGTACTTGAAGCTACAGATTTTGCTTCTGATACATACATATAATATATACCGGCCTCGGTGGCGTCGTGGCAGGTCATCGGTCTACAGGCTGGTAGGTACCGACCCAAAACCACTGAGTGTTGAGTGGCTCCGCCAGCCCCCCCACCCCCCCCAAATGGGTTGGTGTAAACCACTTGCACCGACCAGTGATCCATAACTGGTTCAACAAAGGCCATGGTTTGTGCTATCCTGCCTGTGGGAAGCGCAAATAAAAGATCCCTTGCTGCTAATCGGAAGAGTAGCCCATGTAGTGGCGACAGCGGGTTTCCTCTCAAAATCTGTGTGGTCCTTAACCATATGTCTGACGCCATATAACCGTAAATAAAATGTGTTGAGTGCGTCGTTAAATAAAACATTTCTTTCTTTCTTTTTCATATATATATATATATATATATATATATATATATATATAAATATACGACACACACATACACAGCGAGAGAGAGAGAGAGAGAGAGAGAGAGAGAAGACTGGGAGAGAGAGAGAGAGAGAGAGAGACGAGAGAGAGAGAGGAGAGAGAGAGAGAGAGAGAGAGAGAGAGAGAGAGAGAGAGAGAGAGACGAAGATCCGGGCACTGTCATCTATGACCAAAAAAGGAAAGGCTAACTCTTTTCGTATTTTCGTATTAGCTCGTATTTACTGTTAAAACAGTCGTATCTATAATGGTATTATTACTCATATGTGCTAAAATATCCGGGGTAATATATACTTTTTTGACAATTACACAATGTTCAGATTTCTTCTGGCCGGCTTTTGAATTGCTGTTGCTGTTGACGATGATGGTGATGATGATGATGATGATGATGATGATGTTGATAATAATGATGTTGTTGATGATGATGATGATGATGATGTCGATGGTGATGATGTTGGTGAACGTGATTATGACGACGATGGTGATGATGATGGTGATAACGATGTTGCTGAACAAGATGATGGTGATGATGACGGTAATGATGGAGAGAGAGAGAGAATGGGGGGGGGGGGGGGGGCGTTGATGGCCAGTTGTTAATGAGAGAAAGAAATCTTCCTTCCGTACGCAAAACGTCTTAACGCTATCACGGTTTTAGGCCCACGTAAGCGTCGAGTTTGTGCCAAAGAGGCTTGCACACCGCAGATCACAGTTTATCACCCACTACTGGGTCTAAGAATGACTGACGTTGCTGAAACTGACGTAACATACTGGTATTCGTGTTCGTAATAACAACGACAGTTAATGTGAAGAGAGGACTGGGTGGGTGGAGTGGGGGATTATTAGCGATCCGCGACACAGAGGTCAACGTAAGGTCATCGGAATTGACTTCAGTAAAAGGGAGGGGGTTTGGGGGTGGGGGACTCTCGCTAGATCGAGATATGGTCCGAGATCAGCTAGACTAAGCAGAAAAACGTTCGCTTGATTGGTTTATGCACTTTACGTTAAAACAAAACAAAAACGTTTGTTTTGTTTAACGACACCCCTAGAGCACTTTGATTTATTAATCATCGGCTATTGGATTTTGACATATATAGTCTAAAAGAGGAAACCCGCTACAGTTTTCCATTAGTAGCAAGCTTAAGGTATATTTTATGTGCACCATCCTATAGACATGATAGCAAAAACCACGTTCGCGATCTATGTGATTGGTTTCCAATATGGTCATTTCTTACATTTATTTCATTAAAAAAAAGCACAATTTGTTTTTTTTTAAATGGCGGGTCCCTTTTTATCATTTCCTGTCTAAAAAAAACCCCAACAAAACAAACCCAAAACTGGTTCTACGTTCAGCCAGCGAACGTTTCACTAACGTTCGCAAACTATTTGATTGGTTCCCGGCCTTTCCATTTGGTTTAACGTGAAGTGCATAAACCAGTCCAACGGACGTTTTTCTGCTCTTCTTGGTCTTCTTCTTCATTTATTTATTTATTATTATTATTATTTTTTTTTTTTTTTTTTTTTTTTTTTTTTTTTTTTTTTTGATAATAGATATTAGACATTAGTTAGATTTTATTGTTTAGATTATCCATTTCCGTACATCCGAAGTGTTTCTGGTCATCCTGGTGCATGATTTTAATAGCACGTAATTCAGTTTTCATATTTTAAAAAAAGAAACGCATGTACCTCCGAATAGTAACAGTTATGGAGATGATCTCTTGTCTGGTTTTTGAAAGGTAAATTCCCCATTTCAACGTATCAGTCCAGGGCGGTATTGTCACAGTGCTAAACTTCAACTTTATAACAATACGGATTATATCTTTAATTTTACATGTGTATTAATTAGAGCACTAGGATCCACTTAGTGACATGCCAATCAAACCAATTAGTGCAAGCACTAATTAAATATGTAACGAGCAATCTGATACAATGCAATTTAATTGTTGCCACATGTATTGCAGACGTCTGAACGAGTACACCATGACAACTGTATATTACATAGATACGTGTTTAGTATGCATCTTATAAATAAGGATAATTTACCCATGAAATACATCCATGGCCGGGGGTAGGGGGGACGGGTATGCCAGAAATAGGGCGGTAGGGTGTTGGCGATTGGGTGTTAGGGTTAGGGCTAGGATTGTCTGGCCTCCCCTGCCCACCTGCCACTCGCCGTGGGGGTCCGACCTGGTGGGGTGGTGAAAAAACTCACCCGGGTGTTGGACCGCAAACCATGATTGGTCGCAAAGCCCACCCCGATCGTTAACCTTTCCTCCAGGGCTAAAATCTTAATATTAAAATAAGTATATTATAACTTTAGAATGCCCGATCAAAAATAGTGTCAACTAAATAATTTAAAATACCAGTAACATATACATATTTCTTTTAGGACGACACATTCAAAGTATTAAAATCCCCCAAATTTAGTATAAAGTCAAAAATATTTCCCTCTTTTTAACCCCTCTCCCCCTGGTCGAATCGCTGGCATTGTCAGGGATAAGACAGGGGGGGGGGGGGGGGACATGCCTGAACCCTAGTGGACATAGGCATGTAAAAACAGGTTTGAACTTGAACCATGAAAGACAGACTTGGGGAGAACAGATACTGTGCACATGCCTTGAAGTTCTCTCACAAAGCACAAACTCTACTGGAAGATCCGAGAGACAGTTTTGTAACATAAGCAATGTCAACTCTATCGGGAGACCTGTGTGTCATTCACCCAATAGTTCCGACTTGTATATTATTTGTATCACCATGATGTTAATTTATTAATCACGTTTCATGTTTGGAAAGTACAATACAAGAAACTACATCACCAACTTGAGATTTCTGATACTTCATTTAACATTCATAAGAAAAAATTACGCTGTGTTATAAACATGGCACATGAATAACATTTATAAAATACAAATGATAAAGAAACATAGTTATGTAGATGATGTCGCCTTTAAATACAGAGTGTTTACTATACGTTATTATTAGATATTGCCGCATTTACGGAGGTTGGAAATATGATTTATTACTGTAGAGGTGTTAGATTCTGTATTTAGTAGATAGATAAACTTGTGGGTTGTTGTACATGAATATTGATTGATATGTAGTACTATTACTTAGTATGTGAACCAAATGCGCAAAATTACATGTGTAAATAATGTCGATACCAAACGGTAAATACATAACCAAACGGTAATTACATTACAAAACGCAAGTTAGTGCGCACCATTACGGCACGCACATTATTACGTACATGTTCTAGCACAACTTACATTCATTAATATTGATACTGTTCATTATGACATATGCTTTTAAATAGTCACATACAATCAGAAATATTGAGAATGTCCAGTACTACATACGCATTACAGTTGCATAGTTAATATTGATTATAACACACATTTACATAAAGGCACGGACATTAACTAATACACTTAATAACTCCTTTCTGCTACAGAAAGATTTAATGATCTAGACGCAAGGTATTCACCTTTCGCATGTTAGTACAATAATATACAGTCATCACGGCTAATTAATATATTACTGTTATTTTAAATAATGTGTCTGAGTTATTTAGTTTAAGATTGTTTTATAATGTATATGTAACTATTTTATGTAACACACACACAACTGACTGAGAATAAACGACGGACCCACAGCGACTCATCTCTTGTTCTTGTTTTTAGGTAACACACACACAACTGACTGAGAAATAAACGACGGACCCACAGCGACTCATCTCTTGTTGTTGTTTTTAGGTAACACACACACCTGACTGAGACATAAACGACGGACCCACAGCGACTCATCTCTTGTTCTTGTTTTTAGGTAACACACACACATCTGACTGAGACATAAACGACGGACCCACAGCGACTCATCTCTTGTTCTTGTTTTTAGGTAACACACACACATCTGACTGAGACATAAACGACGGACCCACAGCGACTCATCTCTTGTTCTTGTTTTTAGGTAACACACACACATCTGACTGAGAAATAAACGACGGACCCACAGTGACTCATCTCTTGTTCTTGTTTTTAGGTAACACACACACATCTGACTGAGACATAAACGACGGACCCACAGCGACTCATCTCTTGTTCTTGTTTTTAGGTAACACACACATCTGACTGAGACATAAACGACGGACCCACAGGACTCATCTCTTGTTCTTGTTTTTAGGTAACACACACACATCTGACTGAGACATAAACGACGGACCCACAGTGACTCATCTCTTGTTCTTGTTTTTAGGTAACACACACACATCTGACTGAGACATAAACGACGGACCCACAGTGACTCATCTCTTGTTCTTGTTTTTAGGTAACACACACATCTGACTGAGACATAAACGACGGACCCACAGTGACTCATCTCTTGTTCTTGTTTTTAGGTAACACACACACATCTGACTGAGACATAAACGACGGACCCACAGCGACTCATCTCTTGTTCTTGTTTTTAGGTAACACACACATCTGACTGAGACATAAACGACGGACCCACAGTGACTCATCTCTTGTTCTTGTTTTTAGGTAACACACACACATCTGACTGAGACATAAACGACGGACCCACAGCGACTCATCTCTTGTTCTTGTTTTTAGGTAACACACACACATCTGACTGAGACATAAACGACGGACCCACAGCGACTCATCTCTTGTTCTTGTTTTAGGTAACACACACACATCTGACTGAGACATAAACGACGGACCCACAGTGACTCATCTCTTGTTCTTGTTTTTAGGTAACACACACACAACTGACTGAGAAATAAACGACGGACCCACAGCGACTCATCTCTTGTTGTTGTTTTTAGGTAACACACACACCTGACTGAGACATAAACGACGGACCCACAGCGACTCATCTCTTGTTCTTGTTTTTAGGTAACACACACACATCTGACTGAGACATAAACGACGGACCCACAGCGACTCATCTCTTGTTCTTGTTTTTAGGTAACACACACACATCTGACTGAGACATAAACGACGGACCCACAGCGACTCATCTCTTGTTCTTGTTTTTAGGTAACACACACACATCTGACTGAGAAATAAACGACGGACCCACAGTGACTCATCTCTTGTTCTTGTTTTTAGGTAACACACACACATCTGACTGAGACATAAACGACGGACCCACAGCGACTCATCTCTTGTTCTTGTTTTTAGGTAACACACACATCTGACTGAGACATAAACGACGGACCCACAGTGACTCATCTCTTGTTCTTGTTTTTAGGTAACACACACATCTGACTGAGACATAAACGACGGACCCACAGTGACTCATCTCTTGTTCTTGTTTTTAGGTAACACACACACATCTGACTGAGACATAAACGACGGACCCACAGTGACTCATCTCTTGTTCTTGTTTTTAGGTAACACACACATCTGACTGAGACATAAACGACGGACCCACAGTGACTCATCTCTTGTTCTTGTTTTTAGGTAACACACACACATCTGACTGAGACATAAACGACGGACCCACAGCGACTCATCTCTTGTTCTTGTTTTTAGGTAACACACACACATCTGACTGAGACATAAACGACGGACCCACAGCGACTCATCTCTTGTTCTTGTTTTTAGGTAACACACACACATCTGACTGAGACATAAACGACGGACCCACAGCGACTCATCTCTTGTTCTTGTTTTTAGGTAACACACACACATCTGACTGAGACATAAACGACGGACCCACAGCGACTCATCTCTTGTTCTTGTTTTTAGGTAACACACACATCTGACTGAGACATAAACGACGGACCCACAGCGACTCATCTCTTGTTCTTGTTTTTAGGTAACACACACATCTGACTGAGACATAAACGACGGACCCACAGCGACTCATCTCTTGTTCTTGTTTTTAGGTAACACACACATCTGACTGAGACATAAACGACGGACCCACAGTGACTCATCTCTTGTTCTTGTTTTTAGGTAACACACACACATCTGACTGAGACATAAACGACGGACCCACAGTGACTCATCTCTTGTTCTTGTTTTTAGGTAACACACACACATCTGACTGAGACATAAACGACGGACCCACAGCGACTCATCTCTTGTTCTTGTTTTTAGGTAACACACACACATCTGACTGAGACATAAACGACGGACCCACAGTGACTCATCTCTTGTTCTTGTTTTTAGGTAACACACACACATCTGACTGAGACATAAACGACGGACCCACAGTGACTCATCTCTTGTTCTTGTTTTTAGGTAACACACACATCTGACTGAGACATAAACGACGGACCCACAGCGACTCATCTCTTGTTCTTGTTTTTAGGTAACACACATCTGACTGAGACATAAACGACGGACCCACAGTGACTCATCTCTTGTTCTTGTTTTTAGGTCGACTCCTATTTGCTCCCTAGCTATATCCCACAGAATTAGCTCTAAAGCAAAGTAGAAATCCTAAACCAGATTGTTAAACCACTCGTTATACAAAACACAGTGGTTCAAAATAATCACGGTTATAGTATCTAGGGAGGGGGAGGATGGCTCGAACACTCCCGCAAAAACAGAGGGCTACCTTCTTCTTCTTCTTTTTTTAAATATTGCACTTGATTGTAACTTTTACAACTTTACAATAAAACAATATCTGCTTGTCTTCGTCATTTAGTATTCTCCTTGCCAAAGCTGCAATGTACATGATTCAGAATTTCTAACTAATCTGGCAAAATCAAAACAAAGGAACCTACACGTAGAAAAACATTATTTAATTGTACTTTCTGCTCTATTGATGAAACCGTAGCATTCTATCATTACACGACACTGACAGCAGTTCACCTTCCATTGATTTATCAACCAAAGTTAGAAATAAAAAGGTTAACAACAAAGAGTAATTCTGTTCATGCCTTGATATTCATTTCGATACTCAAATCGACACTGGCTTCCATATATACGCTTCAAGAAAAGTAGGGGAACCTGACATATTAAAACATACGTTTCGACCACAGACATCCTAGTAAAGAACGTTCATGTCTGTTTATCAACACACCGACACACATTCCATAGTTTGTACATGCATCACGCATTTGCCCCGTACACGTGCGTGGGGTGTCATTCTCGATTTTGACCATTTCCAGGAAGGTCCATTAATCACTGTGGAACATTATTTCTGTCAATCTTTTTCATTCTGTTGATCATACAGTTGTTATTGTTTTGTTTTTAGTCATTTTTACTGTCTGAATTTGCGATTTACTGATAAAAAAAACCCCGTTAACTTTCAAATTTCACTTCTGACTCCAATCATCCTTCAAGATCTTTGGTGGTCATAAAACCTACTGTAATACTGAACTACCGGTTGTAATGTTTGCCTAATTAATTCACTATTATCACATAACCATTCCCTACAGCTAATATACCATACAATTTTGGCAATTGTAAATTCTTATTAGAGTTCCCCTATTTTTTTTTGGAAGAGTATATATGAAGCAATATTCTTCTGTCATTTTGGCATGCCGGTTATTTCCAAGTATTTTAAAACGTTTTACGGCCATCAAGTAGATGCCATTTTCATAATATTATGCATCAGTGACAAACATTAAATGGGATGCAATACCTTATGCAATACCTTATGAAATACCTTTTGCTGAAAACGTTTGAGGACTACACCTGTACTCTTAATAGGGGCTGCAGGTGTTGGCGGTGATTGGTGATGATATGATTTTTAAGAAGGTAAAGTGTTTCTTTTTTCATAAATATGTTCATTGTTAAAGGAACTGATCATAGTTTTGAGGTACATGTATCTTTTCTGTTACTAAGGTTATATAAATTGTTGAAAATAGTTTGATATAGCCTACCACGGGTCAATACCCTTAACTCCTGTTGTGTGTTAGAATTTCATTATCTTAACATCAACATGAAACAAATAACCTTAATATCAAAAATACAATTTGCAAAATAGTCGAAAATCATTGTTTTAAAACATAAATTTTTGAGTTCCAGATGCCTAGAAAACGCGTTTTAAGCTTTTCAACATTTCAGCATGCCCCTGGACCTTCATACGAAACTTGGGGCTTCGCGCCCTCAGATAAGTTACCTAGTCACCCCCCCCCCCCCCCCTCCCCGCCACACACGTAATGCTGGCTACGTGTTAGTGTTCATTTTCAGGAGTTGAAACAAGGTATTTGAAAACACTTTTCAGCAATTTCCCGTTACAACCAATGCCCACGTCTGATAGTCCTACGTGAAACGTTGTGGTATGTGCTAATGTTTCGGCCGAGGGTTTCCTCCACCCCCCCCCCCCCCATCTCTCTCTCTCTCCCTCCCCCCCCCCTCTCTCTCTCTCTCTCTCTCTCTCTCTCTCATAATATTCTATTAGTCACCAAATACACATGTTTTAAATTGTGATGAGATGTCGTTAGATAAGTATTTCTTCCTTCTCAACAAGATGGTTGCCACCGATGCCATCGACCTCTTGTTTGTGTTATATTCACCGTATTACCCATCCCAGTTAGCAGCTGAAGGTCTGGAAGGTTCTTTTCTTATAATAAATTGTTATTGGAACTTACAAGGAAAGGCGAACAACTTAATATATACAGTGCATATAAAAAAATCTCTTGCTGTTAAAAGAAAAGAGTAGTCCATGAAGTGGCGACAGCGGCTTTCCTCTCAAAATCTGTGTGGTCCTTAACCATATGTCCGACGCCATATAACCGTAAATAAAATGTGTTGAGTGCGTCGTTAAATAAACCATTTCCTTCCTTTCCTTACATTCACCATCATAGTCATTAGTGGTGTAACAATACATCGAACTATCGATATGTTGCGATAATCAGTACCTCGATAGCAATACATTGATAGTTAATTCAACTATCGATAACTATTGCAATTGTTTACTCAACTATCGATAGTTTTGATAGTATGCATAGTGAAATATGGTCTATAACCGACTTCAATAGTCACTCCTAATAGTCATCATCATCATCATCGTCATCTTTAGCACCATCATCACCATCATTGTGGTCGATATTAAAGAAACTATTTATAAAAGTATAATGTATACTTTGACCCATGTTGCCACGAGATAAAAATGGCATATACTATGGAACAAACAACATGGCCTCAGACCACAATTAATTTCACTATATGTTTCTATATAGCCTAAGTGGCTATAACATTTTTATTAATATCAGCTGGCCCGTGAAGTTTTGTATGTACCTTTGCCTGCATGGGGGACACATATCCTGAAAAGGACAACCCCTGTTGTCCAGCTCTTTCTCCCAGCATATTGGTTTAAACAGACACACCCTCTAAACCAGGCCGGAGTACACCCATTTTACACAAAAAGCACTACTTTTGCATGGGCCGGAATTACCACAAACAAGTCTTCAATGTCAACAAGTTACACATGTTTACAAACTACATGCTATCCCCTGTCACTTCAGTCAAACAGTTGCCACTTCATAGCTGTCTGCCATGAAATAATCACAGTCAAACAGCAGACTACTTGCGCGGTCAAATTTCCGGATTTTCGACAACCAAATGGGAAGATAACTGTAATCTGAGGCTACATGGTCCATTTTGTCATCCATTTTATCAGTGATTACAACGTCGCGCCCTCGGACAACTTACCAAGTCGCACTCTCACCCCCCCCCCCCCCCCCCCCCCCCCCCGCCACACACGTAATGCTGGCTGGTTTCTCCCCCCTCCCCCCCTCTCCTCTCTCTCTCTCTCTCTCTCTCTCTCTCTCTCTCTCTCTCTCTCTCTCTCTCATAATATTCTATTAGTCACCAAATACACATGTTTTAAATTGTGATGAGATGTCGTTAGATAAGTATTTCTTCCTTCTCAACAAGATGGTTGCTACCGATGCCATCGACCTCTTGTTTGTGTTATATTCACCGTATTACCCATCCCAGTTAGCAGCTGAAGGTCTGGAAGATTCTTTTCTTATAATAAATTGTTATTGGAACTTACAAGGAAAGGCGAACAACCGAATATGTACAGAGTAGATGCATATTTCAGGATTGTTTGTTAATTCTTTCACATAGTGTGAATAACAAAAATTCTCCCATCCTCAGGTATATGGGACAGAGCTACCCCATGAAAGAAAGCTATGTAAGAAATTTCTTTCTCTCATCCTCGGGTATATAGGACAGAGCTACCCCATGAAAGAAAGCCATGTAAGAAATTTCTTTCTCTCATCCTCAGGTGTATGGAACAGAGCTATCCCATGAAAGAAAGCCATGTAAGAAATTTCTTTCTCTCATCCTCAGGTATATGGAACAGAGCTATCCCATGTAAGATAGAAATTTCTTACATAGCTTTCTTTCATGGGGTAGCTCTGTCCCATATACCTGCGCGCCATCATTATTATTACAGACATCGTCGTCATCATCATCACCACCACCACCACCACCATCATCATCAACATCATCATTATCACCACTACCATCATCATCATCACCACTAACATCATCATCATCATTATTGTTAACATCACCATCATAATCATCATCATCATCACCACTACCATCATCATTATCGTCAACATCATCATCATTATCACCACCACTACCATCATTATCATCATCATCATTATCATCAACATCATCATCATCATTATCACCACCACTACCATCATTATCATCATCATCATTATCGTCAACATCATCATCATTATCACCACCACTACCATCATTATCATCATCATCATTATCGTCAACATCATCATCATTATCACCACCACTACCATCATCATTATGGTCAACATCATCATCATTATCACCACCACTACCATCATTATCATCATCATCATTATTGTCAACATCACATTCCCCATCATGGGCGGGACGTAGCCCAGTGGTAAAGCGCTCGCTTGATGTGCTGTCGGTTTGTGGTCGATCCCTGTCAGTGGGCCCATTGGGTTATTTTTCGCTCCAGCCAGTGCACCACGACTGGTACATCAAAGGCCGTGGTATGTACTATCCTGTCTATGGGATGGTGCATATAAAAAATCCCTTGCTGTTAATGGAAAAGAGTGGCCCATGAAGTGGCGACAGCGGGTTTCCTCCCTCAATATCTTCGTTGTCCTTAACCATAATGTCCGAAGCCATATAACCGTAAATAAAATGTGTTGAATGCGTCGTTAAATAAACCATTTCCTTCCTTTCCTTACATTCACCATCATAGTCATTAGTGGTGTAACAATACATCGAACTATCGATATGTTGCGATAATCAGTGCCTCGATAGCAATACATTGATAGTTAATTCAACTATCAATAACTATTGCAATTGTTTGCTCAATTATCGATAGTTTTGATAGTATGCATAGTGAAATATGGTCTATGACCAACGCGTAATCTCACTACCTAGTGACATTATTATAAATAACTAAGTACAAACACAGACAAACATACTCACACAAACACATACCTACCTACATGTTTAAGTCAAAACCCGACATACATACAATAGAGATATTCAAAATATAAAAATACATATATAGCCAGTGTCAGGTCTGTCCACATCTGCATGTAAGTCAAACGTTGCCAAGCCATGGGGCCTTAGAACCGCGTGGTTGTTGGACCGGTACGAATATGGTCGACTAACGATCCTTCTATTTTTGTGGAACATAGTTGGTCTGATTGGTAGCGTTCCGGCCCAACAATTGCGGGCGATTGGGTGCCACAGGTTCGGGTCTCGGTAACGGCATGAGGAAATTTGTGAAGGCAATAAAGGATTTTAATATCCCCTGTGCCAGTGCGTCATTTGAATATATGTATGTTTAAGTCAAAACCCGACATACATACAATAGAGATATTCAAAATATAAAAATACATACATACCTACATACATACATATATACTTTTTTTCTTTTTTTTACGATACCACTGGAGCGCATTAATTAATTAATCATCGGCTATTGGATGTCAAACATTTGGCAACTCCGACACACATTCATCAGAGGAAACCTGCCACATTTTCCCTATGCAACAAAGGATCCCACATATGCACCGCCATCCCACAGACAGGATAGCACATACCACGGCCTTTGATATACCAGTCATGGTGCACTGGCTGGAACAAGAAATAGCCTAATGGACCCACCGACGGGGATCGATCCCAAACCGACAGCGCATCAAGCGAGCGCTTTACCACTGGGCTATGTCCCTCCCCCTACAGCTTTACCACTGAGCTATGTCCCTCCCCCTACAGCTTTACCACTGGGCTATGTCCCTCCCCCTACAGCTTTACCACTGGGCTATGTCCCTCCCCCTACAGCTTTACCACTGGGCTATGTCCCTCCCCCTACAGCTTTACCATTGGGCTATGTCCACCCCCCACCCCTACAGCTTTACCACTGGGCTATGTCCCGCCCCCTACAGCTTTACCACTGAGCTATGTCCCTCCCCCTACATACATCCATCCATGCACACATACATACATACATCCATCCATCCATCCATCCATACATACATCATTCATACATACATACATATATACATACATACATACATACATACATATATCCATCCATCCATCCATCCATCCATACATACATACATACATACACCATTCATACATACATACATACATACATGCATGCATACATCATTCATACATACATACATACATCCATCCATGCATGTATGCATGCATACATACATACATACATACATACATACATGCATGCATACGTGCATACATACATGCATACATGCATGCATCCATGCATCCATCCATACATACATACATCCATCCACCCATCCACCCACCCACCCACGCACGCACGCACGCACATACATACATACATACATTTTGGAAGACTGAGGTACGGTAAATAGTTTTGCGAAATATCTATTCATATTACTGTTATCTAAGCGATTTAAGAATTCACAATACTATTGTAATACAGTTGCAATAGTACTATCACTATTGCGATACTATCGCAACAGTATTTTAACTATCGCAATACTATTGCAATAGTA
>NC_054711.1:7736920-7814420 GCF_016097555.1 Gigantopelta aegis
TGGCATTACCGTGACATTACACCATGGTGTATTTATTTTCACTATTAGCGCGGTTTTTGATAACTAAAATCAAACAAAATGTAGATTTTATTGTTTAGATTATTCATTTTCATACATTCGAAGTAAGTGTTGTTTTTGTTTTTTTATTTTGTTTGTTATCCTAGTGTTTCTAATATCCCAAAATGTTGTGGGTTTTTTTTGTTGTTTTTTTTTGGGGGGGGGGGGGGGGCATATTTTAAAAACGTACGTATCCCTGAGAAGTAACGGTTATGGAGACGAGCTCTAATCTATTTTTTTAAAAGGTGTTCCCCATTTTCAAAGTCACAGACTATTGTTCAACGATGTTGTAACTTTATTCAAGTGTAGTTACAGGTTTGTAGATTAACTAAACTTATTGTCCATTTTCACGGGCTGAAACATAGGTGCGCGACTTTAAATTGTATAAACATCTAGAGGAAACATCCACATCCCCCGCAAAATACCTCACAGCGTCGCGGATATCGTAACAGGGGCAACCAACCACAATAACAAAAACGCTGTATTTATACGACAGACGTCGCATTTCCGCGTGGGATACAGTCACTGCGGAAGACAGAGGTTGTGTCGGAGGGTGGGGGAGTGGGGGAGGGGGAGGGGGGGAGAGAGGGTCGTACCTGAATCTTTTCAAAATGATAAATACACACAAATAGATGACCCAGGGCCCAATTTCACAAAGCATCGTAAGCCAAGTTTTGCACGTAAACGTAAATCTACGACTAAACCACGATTCTTATTACCACGAACAAAACGCTAATTATAGTTTGAAGTACATGCACACATATGTCTTTTTCTTGAGTCCTTAAAATGCTCCATCTTCCACAATGATGTACTTTTCTGTGTGAAATAGATGCCAAACACGTGTAAACGTATGGCCGATATAAAACTGTTGATCGCAGACGTAAACTTACGATGTTTTTTGAAATGGGCTCTGACCCACAAAAGCCTCGACCCCCCTCTCCCTCCCCCGCCAATCAAACATTTTCCTAGCACCACATAATCCTAGCTCACGTCCGAGGTTTGTGTTAATGAACTACACATAACCCTGTGATTCCCCCAACTGGACCTCCCCCCCCCCCCCCCCCCCCCCCCCCCCGTAAAATCCTGGATACGTCAATGACCTGACCTGATCTGACTAATGTCGATAATAATATCCAATGGGAGATTTTTATAAAAAATGGTTTACCTCAGTCGGTAGAGTGCTCGCCTAAGATGTTTGGGTCGCAGGATCGAACCACCTTGGCGGACCCATTGGGTTTCCTCCGTCCCACGACTGGACTATTAAATACGCGCGTGGTATGTGTGGTGTGTGTGTGGTATAGATATATATATCTATATATATATATATATAATATATATATATATATATATATAATATATATATATATGTATATCAGTCCTTGGTTTTTGACAAATCTAGAAGAGTGGAACATCGCACACCTCAATATGCTAAGGCGAGTCAAAAATCACTCACCAAAATAAATAAAATAGGCAATGTAGCTCAAATTGGATTTTGACTGGTATGTCTACAAAATTGTCTATTAAACCAGTATATCCCGATTTGTTCACCAAAGAGAAATAACAGTTGAATGATTACATGGAAGCCACTGCCATGTTTTTAATGTTTATTGTTTCAATAAAAGGACCTTCCTATCAGCTAAATGAGCTATGAAAAGTGTTGTTTGTTTTTTTGTAAATAGTGGAAATAAATATACAAATTAATTTTACGTGCGCCGTTTGTATGTATGTACATATGTATGTATGTATTGATGTATGAATATCTATATATTGTATGTATGTCGAGGTTGACTATTACATACATAGATATTAACGCACTGGCGCAGGGGATAATTAAATCCTTTCTGGCCTCACAAATTGTCCCATGCCGTTGCTGGGACTCGAACCTGTGACACCGATTCGCCCGCAAATTGCAAGACTAACCACGATACGCTCTGAGCTATCGAAGCTTCCATAAAAAGGAAGCTCTTTTAACTCAACCATATGCATGGGGCCTACAATCTACGCGGTCGATCCCGCTTACGTGCATGAAACAGTGGGCAGACCTGGCACTGGCTAGTATGTATTGATGTATGAATATCTATATATTGTATGTATGTCGAGGTTGACTATTACATACATAGATATTAACGCACTGGCGCAGGGGTAATTAAATCCTTTCTGGCCTCACAAATTGTCCCATGCCGTTGCTGGGACTCGAACCTGTGGCACCGATTCGCCCGCAAATTGCAAGACTAACCACGATACGCTCTGAGCTATATGCCTGTGGGAAGCGCCAATAAAAGATCCCTTGTTGCTAATCGGAAAGAGTAGCCCATGTAGTGGCGACATCGGGTTTCCTCTCAAAATCTGTGTGGTCCTTAACCATATGTCTGACGCCATATAACCGTAAATAAAATGTGTTGAGTGCGTCGTTAAATAATTTTTTTTTTATTTATTTTTTTATGTGTATCTCTGTGTGTATGTATGTGTATAACCTCTCAAAACCGGACCCTCTGTAAACCGGAATTGCCTCAAACCGGACGTTTTAAAAACCAGTGCAGAACTTAACTTCTCTAAACCAGATCCCTCTCAACACCGGACATTTGTCTTGGTCCAAAGGGTGTCCGGTTTTGAGGGGTTTTACTGTATTTATATACTGTAAAATACTTTATTTTAAGGGGTGTAATTTTGTGTGTGTGTGTGTGTGTGTATATATATATACACAAACGCACGCACGCACGCACACACACACACACACACCGGTTTTTTCCGCATACACCTATTAATTAACATGTTTGATGCCCAGTAGCTGAAGTTTTATGTTCGTCATCACCACCCCAACCCCATTCTCAAACAATAAGCCTGGAAACGGAAATGTACATATCTTTCTTTTTTTAAAATCTTTACACGAAGTGCGTTTCACTACATCTTATTTCAGTATGTTTTATCGATTCCATATCCCCGAAGAACAATAAAATAGTCCAAACTGATATTGACAAACGACTCTCATGTTTGGAGGCCCAAGAAGGGATATTCTAACAAAAATGACTCAATATTTCAATAATGTATAATAACTACCGGTATACCTCACGACACAATAAACGGCCAAACTCGACTTCTACAAATCGACTGATTGTTAGTCTCAAGTAAATGTATGTATTTATTATTTGATCATTTAGTACAGACCACGACGATTACAACCATTTCTATTCTTTCAGTGACTATATTTGCGTTTGGTGCCATAGTAACTAGGAATTCACGGGCGTAGGAAGGTGCCAAAACGTGGGGTGGAGCACACACACACACACACACACACACATAAATATAAAAAAAAAATCATCGCTGCTGCTACAGTGGGAGGGCGCATGTCCCCCCCCCCTCCCGCCTCCTACGCCAATGCTATTAAAACTTTATAACAACCACAATTACATATATATATATATATATATATATATATATATATATATATATATATATATATATATATCTATATATATATATATATATATATATATATATATATCTGGTACGTACATTATTTGCAGGTAAAATTAAATTTGAGATACAACAAATACTAGGCCGACAAGAAACGCTTTGAATATACAGGCAACAGTCACTAATATTCTAAACAAGAAAATCTATTTAAATATAATTATAATTTCACTTGTTCTTTTAAAGGGAAACAATGGACAATGGCAGCATCAAATTCCGGACAATCTCTTTAAAGGCACTATATACTGAGTTTGTAAGATGTTTACGACTAACAGATCTTTTTTGATGACGAAAATTACATATTAAAGATGTTTTCCTGGTGTTTAAAAAACTAGGGTCTGCCTCCTTTAATGTCACAACATTGACGCTATTTTGAAGACGAAAATCCCAAAGCATGCCTCACGTAGAATGTACAACACGGAACGGTGACCTCTAGTTGAACCTGGTGGTCACCAGCATATGCATGTGCAGGTACGGAGGTCACAGGAGCAGACGAGATAAAATACTTCCGAGAAGAATGACCGACAGCAGAGAGAGAGAGAGAGAGAGAGAGAGAGAGAGAGAGAGAGACAGAGAGAGAGAGAGAGAGAGACAGAGAGAGAGACAGAGAGAGACAGACAGACAGAGAAAGAGAGACAGAGAGAGACAGAGAGAGAGAAGAGAGAGAGAGAGAGAGAGAGAGAGAGAGAGAGAGAGAGAGAGCGTGCAACTTCCCGCGCAATGTGACACATTCTTTACGAGCCATTAAAAAGCGGTTTAGATCAGTTTTTTTTAATTTAAAAAAGGAATAAAAGAAATTATGTTAATTGTATTAATTATATTTCCGTGACTTCCAAACAGCACGACTAGACTTTACATCTTGCTGTATACAGTTCTATCCCAGAATGCAAATTGATATATTTTTGTATATATTTATTAATTTTAAAGGAACTATCCTGATGAATTTTTTTAGCCATTTTAAAGGCATAATGCCACAGACCACTGATCTATTCAATGGTCTAACAAAGTATTACCTGAACAAAAATAATTTGATTTGTCCTTAAATGTACTTTATTCAACCATCTTCATAACCACCATACTCCATTTATTAATGACATTTTGTAAAAATGATTGAATTATGGCAATGGTCCATAATTCAAAAACTAAAATTGCCGAGAAGGATGACATGGATATCACTCCATCATGGTTCAGTTAAGGTGATGCGATAGCTAGATTTGGTTTCCAACAATTAATGTAATTTTTATTTATTATCCATTTTTAGAGAAATAAGATCCTTAGATCCGTGACAGTATGCCTTTAAAAGGTTTTTGGCAAATACAATATTTTTTACGTTATTAAAATTACAATATACTTATATTTTCATGCTAAGAATATGAATAGCTATACAAGCAATGCATTCCTGGACATAATGTTTGGTAATATATCTCAATATCGAATTTTGTATAAAATAATTTTGTATGTGCTATTTTTAAACAGGGGCAGGACGCAACCCAGTGGTAAAGCGTTCGCTTGATGCGCGGTCGGTTTGCGGTCGATCCCCGTCGGTGGACCCATTGGGCTATTTCTTGTTCCAGCTAGTGCACCACGACTGGTATATCAATTTTAAAAATTATTATTATTATTTTATTTTATTTTATTTTATTTATTTATTTTGGCGGGGGGGGGGGGGGGGGGGGGGACAAACGGAAGTCTTGCTTTGGTTGAAAACTTAGTAAAGTCCTTTTAACCAACATTCCTGAAGGTCTACCTTTTACTGAAGTTTGTTTCTTTTGGTTAACGACACCACTAGAGCACACTGATTTATTAATCATCGGCTATTGGATGTCAAACATATGGCCATTTTGACAGTCACAGAGAGGAATCCCGCTACCTTTTTCCATTTGTAGCAAGGGGTCTTTTATATACACCATCTCACAGATAGGATAGCACATACCACGGCCTTTGATATACCAGTCGCGGTGCACTGGCTGTGACAAGAAATAGCCCAAATGGGTTCACCGACGGGGATCGATCCCAGACCGACCGCTTCAAGTGAGCGCTTTACTACTGGGCTACGTCCCGTTTAATGAAACCATAAACTGAATAGCGACAGCATAACCAATTTTTGGGGAAGAAAATGTTTTTCAAGACATATTTGTCAAAAGGGGGCGCCACAATGAACGTGCTGACCAGTGACGTCACAATGGTACGGCGAAGCGTTTTGAATGGCGTGCTTCATACGATATTTATTAACCCGGTTATTGTAGAGTTGTTGAGATAAATATTTAAATTTTCATTGTTATATGTCCAGACCGGCTTTAACTTATTTATCAAAATATCGGCAGCAATTGTCGACGTCTTTCATTCTCTTTGTTTTGTAAACTAGTGTGTTCGAGAACCTGACCCTATCTAGAAGGGTCAACCCTATTTTATTATTTTTATTTTATTGTATGTTTATGGTTGTTTTGGGGGGTTTTCTTTTGTTTTTTCAATATTATTTATTTAAAAAAAAAAATCCATATTATATCGGTGAAAAAGAGTACATACATAACATTGTATCTGGATTCCTGGGAGTGAATGTAGTAAAACAAACTAACTAACTAAATAAATAAATAGCCTAAATAAATAAATAAATAAATGTATATATAAATAAAAATAAATAAATAAACACAAAATTGAAATTTTTTTTAAAAATAAATAAATATAAATAAAAAAGAAAAAAGGGGAGGGGGAGGAGAGAGGCGAAGAATTTTGTTTTAGAAAGAAATAGAAAATTAAAAAAATAAAGTAATTTATATTTATATATACGCTTTCTCGAGTATCAAACAACATTGTGAATGCGCAACAGTCGATGGAGCGAGTATTCAGTGGGCTAATAACTGTTTACTGCGAGCGTAATTAAGTCATTTTCTGACCTCTTTGACCAGTTGTTGATTTCCAAGTCTGTTCTTGTTCATCGTCCTCCTGCTGCGAGAAGCGAATCTCAGGTCAACGCTTCACTGACCGCGCGCGCCTGGCGATCCGACTTAGGCAGACCGCGCGTTAGGACCATGCATTGTGACCTCGATGCGGACATATTTGTGACCTAGTTTATAGGCGTGGGGGTTCTGTCATGCGCAGTCGTTGTTTACATGTTGTTCTGACCTTTTGCCATGTACCCTATTGATTCGGGGTCACGGCTGGAGCACATTAGGCCATCTTTGCGGCCTTGTTGGTAGAAACACAGTTGTTGTGGATTTTTGTTTCTCTCTTCTGTTACCGGCCTCGGTGGCGTCGTGGCAGGCCATCGGTCTACAGGCTGGTAGGTACTGGGTTCGGATCCCAGTCGAGGCATGGGATTTTTAATCGAGATACCGACTCCAAACCCTGAGTGAGTGCACCGCAAGGCTCAATGGGTAGGTGTAAACCACTTGCACCGACCAGTGATCCATAACTGGTTCAACAAAGGCCATGGTTTGTGCTATCCTGCCTGTGGGAAGCGCAAATAAAAGATCCCTTGCTGCCTGTCGTAATAAGAGTAGCCTATGTGGCGACAGCGGGTTTCCTCTAAAAACAGTGTCAGAATGACCATATGTTTGACGTCCAATAGCCGATGATAAGATAAAAAATCAATGTGCTCTAGCGGCGTCGTTAAATAAAACAAACTTTACTTTACTCTCTTCTGTTTTTTTTCTTCTGTTTTTTTTGTTTTGTTTTGGTTCCGTTCAAGTTTATTTGTTGTTGTCCAATATGGAATACGGAGAATTTTTGTATTTATATAAAGTACAGAACAGTGACAAAAGCAAAGTTTTCAGGTGGGGTGGAATATGGGGGGGGGGGGGGGGGGGGGGGGAGAGGGGGTTGCAATTTAAAAAAATCACACCCATATGGGAAGCGGATTGGGGTGGGGGCGTGGAGGATGTGCCATCCATAAAAATGTACGTGGTGGGGGTTTTTTTGTTTGTCCTCTATATAAATTATTTGTTTATTTGTTTGTTTTGTTTAACGAAACCACTGGAGCACATTAATTAATCATCGGCTATTGGATGTCAAACATTTGGTAATTCTGACATTTTTTTTCTAATGCAACAATATATCTTTTATATGCACTTTCTCACAGACAGGAGAGCACATACCACGGTCTTTGTCCAATTGTGGTGCACTGGTTGGAACGAGAAAAAACCCAATCTGCTGAATGGATCCACCGAGGTGGTTCGATTCTGCGACGCACAAGCACCTCAAGCGAGCACTCAACCGACAGCTAAATCCCGCCCCTCTATATAAATAAAGATAAACGTTTGGTTTGTGCCCCCAACCCAACTAGAGACGGTACCCCCTCCACTAGAGATTTGCCCCCCACCACCCGATATTGTTCAAAAATCGCTTTGACCTGGCTGGGGATTTCGACCCCTAAAACCCACCCTCTGCACACACGACTGTATTACCCCCTTGATCCGCGCAAGCCAATGTATGTATCCAAGTGTGTGTGTGTGTGTGTCTGTGCGTGTTGTGGTGTGTGTGTGTGTGTGTGTGTGTGCATGTGTGTGTGTGTGGTGTGCTGTTTCTGTGTGTGTTTGTGTGTGTGTGTGACCAGGGCAGCGTGCTTGAACCACAGTTAGATATAAGCACGACAATAAATTGAAATGAAATGAAATGTGTGTATCTCCCTATCTCTATCTCGATTGTGCGCGCATGTGTGTTGCATCTACTGCCCACATAGCCCGAAGAGGCGAGTGCCGATGGCGTGGTGCGCTTGACGAGGATGGGGGTGGGGGGGGGGGGGGGGGGGGGGGGGGGGGGTGGATCAGAGCTTTGGATTCCCGAATAACATTTATTGTTTTGAACGACAAAATAAATATCCAGTTGTAAGATTTATTTTACCTGAAGAACTATGCAGCGATATTACGCTGGGGGCTGGGGCTGGGGTTGGGGCTCTACACTCTGGCAAGCGAAGTCATGCTCCCCACGCACCTGGATATATTTGACGATTGTGTAATTTTATTTAGACTTATGGTGTTTGTGTCCCCGTGAACATATAACATTTCTTGAATTAAATTAAAAAACGACAAAAGTCGCATACCAACCCCACTCATCCCCACCCCACCTCACCCGGCTCTGACGGCCGTTATCATAATAGGTTTAAAAACATAATACGCCAGAATAAAACTTTACAGTTTAAAAAATATGACTATATAATGCTATACAGATATTATATTAACATGTGAAATCCACATCACTCTTCAGAATTAAAGGTATTTAAAGATCCAACTACCGCAAAAAGAGTTCCACCTACACGGGAGTTAATTTTAATTAGTTAAAATAACGACCCATCGCTACACGATTTCGTTGTTATTTGGAAAAACCATTGCTACAAGCTTATTTAACAAGTTCATTAACAAAAGAAAAATAAACTGCATGTCTCTAAAAATAACACGATAAATATATGTGAGACGGAGTGGCAAATCCAAGTGTTATGTAGATCATAGTTATCTCCCTTTACCAACTGCAGAATAATATGAAGAAATAAAAAAATATAAAAAATCAAAGTTTGTTCCTTTGACACTACTAAAGCCCACTGATTTTGTTTTATGGATGTCAAACATTTGGTAATTTTGACTGGTAAGTCTTTGAGAGAAAACCCTCTACATTTTTCCATTAGTAGTAATGGATCTTTGATATTCACCATCCTACAGACAGGATAGCACATACCACGGCCTTTGATGTACCAGTCGTGGTGCACTGGTTAGATATATGAAATGAATGGAAAAGAAAGGAATATCTATTTACGACAACTGACATATTTTCAAACTAAGGTTCTTTGGTGTTTAACACAATATTATTATTTGAGAGAGAGAGAGAGAGAGAGAGAGAGAGAGAGAGAGAGAGAGAGAGAGAGAGAGAGAGAGAGAGAGAGAGAGAGAGAGAGATATATATTAAGAAAGAAGAGACATATACACACAGCGAGAGACAGAGAGAGAAAGAGAGAAGGGGGGGGGGGGTAGCGATAGAGAAAAAAGAAAGAGACAGACAGTGAAAGAGATTAAGAGAGAAGAGACACATAGACACACACACAGACACAGTTTCTCTGTCTGTCTGTCTGTCTGTCTGTCTGTCTGTCTGTCTGTCTCTCTCTCTCTCTCTCTCTCTCTCTCTCTCTCTCTCTCTCTCTCTCTCTCTCTCTCTCTCTCTCTCTCCATCATATGTTACACATCAGATAACCTTGTGCTGCGGTACTGAATCGTTAAATAAACATTAAATTTTCTTTCCTTTTCCCCTCTTAACGCCACGACAATCTAAATTATGCTGGTACCCGCATTAAATAAATTGTTTTAAGAACGGTTCTTGATTATTGTTAGTCTGCTCCAGTGCTAAGTACAAAACAACTCCTGGAAGCAACTCCTGGAAGCAAGAGTGCTGGTGGTGGTGGTGGGGAGTGTAGATGTGGCTGTGTATAGACCGATGTGTATATGCGGGGGTGGTGGTGGGGAGTGTAGATGTGGCTGTGTGTAGACCAATGTGTATATGCGGGGGTGGGGTGGGGTAGGAGGAGACGTAGCCCAGTGGTAAATCGCTCGCGTGATGCGCGGTCTGTCTAGGCTCGATCCCCGTTTGTGGACCCATTGGTCTATTTCTCGTTCCAGCCAGTGCACCACGACTGGTATATCAACGGTCGTGGTGTGTGTTATCCTGCCTGTGGGATGGTGCATATAATAGATCACTTGTCAACTTGCTACTAATGGAAAAAAATGTAGCGGGCTTCCTCTCTAAGAATGTTTGACATCCAATAATCGAAGATGTACTCTAGTGGTGTCGTTAAACAAAACTTTAATGTGTACATGTATATGGATTTATGCACGTGTGTAAGCATACGCGACATGTGTAGGCATGCGGGATAGTTCTAATACAAATGGGGTTGGGAGAAAGGAAAAATATCAGGAAATTCGTACATCTAATTAAAATTAGCTCCACTATTACATGCTAGACCCAGTAGAGCTAATGGATTAATTATTAATCATCGGCTATTGGATGTCAAAAATGTTGTAATTCTGACTCGTAGTCACCAGAGAAAACCCGCTACATTTTTCTCAATGCAGCAAGGGATCTTTTATATGCCATGGCCTTTGACCAGCTGTGGTTCACTGGTCGGAATGAGAAAAAAAACCCCAGTTGAACGGATCCACTGAGGTGGTTTGATCCTGCGACTCAAGGACCTCAGGCGAACGCTCAACCGACTGAGCTAAAGCCTGCCCCCGAAATTTGTACAATAAACAAAACTGATATGTGACTCGGGAATTTCACCCGGTCTTCAAACGGTTATAAGGGGCGGGGCGTAGCACAGTCGTGGAACGCTTGCTCGATGCGCGGTCGGTCTGGGATCGATCCCCGTCGGTGGGCCCATTGGGCTAGTTCTCGTTCCAGCAAGTGCACCATGACTAGTATATCAAAGGCCGTGGTATGTACTACCCAGTCTGTGGGATGGTGCATATAAAAGATCTATTGCTGCTAATCGAAAAGAGCAGCCCATGAAGTGGTGACAACGGGTTTCCTCTCTCAATATCTGTGTGGTCCTTAACCACATGTCTGACGCTGATATAACCGTAAATAAAATCATCCATATATACCTAGTGTGGGTTGCCCCCCATCCGCAATATGGGTTGGCCCCCATACAATATAAAATTCAGTGAGCCAGATGGAGGCTATCACACCTCCTCCCTCCCCCCATTAGATATTTTCCTGTAACCCCATAACTTGTCTAATAAACGATGACCCTCTCCCCAATATAAAACCCTGGCTAAGCCAGTGAAAACCATACTCTCCATCACACTTACCCCCCTTATATTTTCCTGTCGCCCTATAACGCGACTCAGTGTGGTTGCCCCCCCCCCCCCCCCCACCAACCGCCTTAGTTAGACTTCCTTTATAAAAAAAAATGTAATAATTATAAAATGAGTTCATTTTTTTTATTTGTCATGCAATTTAATTTCTATGTTGAGGGGCGCACGAACCTGAAGTGTCCCGGGACCCCCCCCCCCCCACCCCCCCCCCCCCCCCCACCCCAAGGTCTAAATCCGGCCCTGTAGCTAGACCCAAGTTTAATGCAGGTTTGTAGTTCTTGATTAGGCTATGCATATATAATTCATGTAACCCAGATAAAAATCACACAAACCATCTTCTGGTTAGGCCAAACAAAATAAATTTTTGTCTCTGTTCAGCGTGCGCGTCAATTTTGACCCTCGCGCGTCAACAAGTTTTTGTTTAATTTCCCGCGGTATCACGTCATTTTTTGCCAGCCTTTTCTTGCTATGACTTTGGAAAGGAAGGAAGGAAATGATTTATTTAACGACGCACTCAACACATTTTTATTTACGGTTATATGACGTCGGAGCCAAAATGTCATCGTGCATGAACTAGGACGTGCATTCTGATGTTAATTTAAATATGCCCCTTATTTTGGTATCAAATATACCCACATTTTCTTTGCAATCCATGCTTAAAAAAAAAAAAAAGTAAAAAAAAAAAGAGTCGAAGTACCGCATGAATTCTAAAAGTTTTTTTTTTTGGCCTTACTAAAGATTCTAAAATATTTTCGTCTAGAACAAATAGTCATAGCTTAAAATGTGCTGAGATGTCGTTAAATAAATATTCCAGGATACAAGAAGTTCTGCAGGGGATTGTGACGAGTTAACTTTATTATATTATTTTTTAAAGAATTTGGATTTTGTTGGGTTTTTTGGTGCGGGAAGGGTGGTGTCTCAGGCCCGTAGCCTGGATTTTGAGTGGCGGGGTGTGTGTGTGTGTGTCATTTAGGCTTATGATGAGGCAAGAAGCGTTGACGAATATTGAAAAAAAAAAATCACCGGTGTGTGTGTGTGTGGGGGGGGGGGGTGTCGACCGATCCCCCCGACCCCCCATTGGCTACGGGCCTGTTATTCCTACACCTATGCTCACGCGCCTCTATTCCTTTCTTTTACCAAATGTTTGACACCCATTAGCCGATGACTAATCAATGTGCTCTAGTGGTGTCGTTAAACAAAACAAAATTTAACTTTTTTCTCACTTTGCAATCAATCCCCGTCGCTGGGTTCATTTGGCTATTTCTCGCTTTAGCCAGTGCACCATGACCATAAGTGCTGTCATGTCTGTCGGATAGTGCATATAGAACATCCCTCTGTCCTGAACAGACAGTCCAGATAGCTGAGGTGTGTCCAGGACAGCGTGCTTGAACCTTAATTGGATATAAACACGAAAATAAGTTGAAATGAATAAACAAAACATCCCTTGCTTGTTGCTACTAATGGGGGGGGGGGGGGGGTACTGCACTGTCTACAATTGGTGTCATGAGGCGACGGTCAAATATTAATAGTGTTGGTGGTGTGAATGAAACACGCACAGGCATTAATATATTCCACACAAAAAAGGAAAGAAATGTTTTATTTAACTACGCACTCAACATATTTTATTTACAGTTATATGGCGTCAGACATATGGTTAAGGACCACATAGATATTAAGAGAGAAAACCCGCTGTCGTCACTTCATGGGCTACTCTTTTCGAGTAGCAGCAAGGGACCTTTTATATACACCATCCCACAGACAGGATAGTACATACCACGGCCTGTTACACCAGTTGTGGAGCACTGGCTGGAACGAGAAATAACCCAATGGGTCCACCGACGGGGATCGATCCTGGACATTTATGAGGCGACGGTCAAATATTAATAGTGTTGGTGGAGTGAATGAAACACACACGCGCATTAATATATGCCACACACAAAAAAAGAAAGAAAAAAAAGAAAGAAATAACAAATAAAGGGAAAACAATTTTATTCGATCTAAAGATTAAAAGTTTGTTTTGTTTAACCACACCACTAGAGCATTTTGATTATTAATCATCGGCTATTGGATGTCAGACATTCAATAATTCTGACCTATAGTGTCTTTGAGGGGAAACCCGCGACATTTTTGTTTAGGATCTTTTATATGCACAATTCCACAGACAGGATAGCACACACCACGACATTTGATATACCAGACATGGTGCACTGGCTAGAACGAGAAATATCCCAATGGGCCACCGACGGCGAGCACTTTAACGAACACTGGACTACGTCTCGCCCTTTATTATTAAAAGTGCTATATTGTTTCTAGCTAGTGAAAACCTACATATATCACTTTCCCTCGATTCTGTTGTTACCCTCCTAACCCTACCCAAGTTATTGAAGGATATGTACCACCCAGTTAGTAAAACAGTTTTAATGCAATGAAATGTAACATAATATGATTATGATTGTGATTGTGATTGTGATTGGATTGTGATTGGATTTGATTATGATATGAGATATGATATATGATATGATATATGATATGATATGATATGATATGATATGATATGATATGATATGATATATAATATAGACATTTTGTACATTCTCCTTTCTTCTTTTTTTTTAGCTGCAAACAAAAATATTGAAAAAGGACCCAGACACAATCACTGTTTTTGATTGCGCCTTATTAACATACAATTTTTCTTTTGCTTTCGTTTTCGTGCGTGGGTTCTTTGCAAAAGATTTAGCATTTAAAAATATCTTTTTTTAATTTGGTTGTCATTGTAAAGATATCTAAAAAAAGGAAACCAATTTTATAGACATAAAGTCTTTTCATTATTGTTAGTGCGAGTTGTTTTTGTCATAACACTCTTTTTAAGTCAATACTCCCACTAACCTACATTTACGTGTCTATAGATTGCGAGAATGCACACCCTCCATCGAGTAATCTCCCTTGGCGCACGCTAACAGAATAGACTGCTGCCAGTGAAATTAGGAAACCAATTTACCGAGGCGCTCGGTCTACCCCAGTGACCTATATACAGAAATAAACTGTTACGCAGGTTGATGCGAACGCAATCGGAGTACACTTTAAAGAAGGGAGAGTTTGTAAGAGCCATTTTGATTGGACGTTCGTCGAAATGCCACTGTTCATTGAATGAAACATTTTTTGTTCCTATTTGACCTTCAATATTGCATAGGTCAGGCATAAGAAGTTAAAAACCTCTCGCAAAATGGCAAGATTAAAGCTTTCTTTAATTTAATATTCGAGGATTTTGTTTCTGCCGTCAGATATATCTTCTCATTATGTGAAAATAAAAGAGAATCGACTAGAAAAAAGGAGAGGCTAAAAATGGGTGTTTGTTTAACGACACCCACGCATACTGTTTAATCAGCGGTTCTAAGGTTTCTAACATTGTAAATTTGTCTAAATTCCCTTAAACCGAATCATTTCCCAATGCTGACAATGTTAACTTCTTCTTTTTTTTTAATAGGAAAATTATATTACTACACTCATGTCCGTTTGATACTATTTGATACATCGATGTATCGGACTAGTTTGATAGGCTACTACGTATTTCAAAACATATCTAACGAACGAAGTTAGAAACCTGGTTTAGTTTTTAAACAACACGTATGATAAACGTCATGAGGCGTAATATTTAATTTCTTACATATCCTCATCAAAACCAGATTTAAAAGAAACTTAAATATTCTTTTCCCCGACAACTAAATTTTTTAATCAATCTATTTCAGATGTCTTGAAATAACCGACATATGTGGGATATAGCCGTGTTTACATTTTTAATATATATATATATATATATATATATATATATATATATATATATATATATATATATATATATATAAACCAAGTTTACAATAAATTTAAACGTCTTATCCAATTAAAATTATTTGTGCTTTTAACGTCTTTTTTCTTTCTTTTTTTAATTTTTATTGTCCCCAGAAATATTTGGCAGTGTCAGGGTTGAGGTGCCCTGAGCTCACTGACGTACACATATTTTAATTATATTTCATATATATATATACACTGTATATACAGACTATTTACATGTACACAACGTTCATGTTTAAAACATATACTGCATTAAAAAAAACTCTCTCATCCACTCACCTACTCCCCCCCCCCCCCCCCCCCCCCACACACACACACACAAATATCCATGTACATCAGTTTTCATACATGTCAGTAATTAGTATTAATTATTTCTGGGAGCAAGAAAGAAGAGGAAGAAGAGAAAGAAGAAAGGGGAAAAACGAAATATCACAAGTGAAAGAAAAGAATAACTGGTTGCAAATTTTATCTTTTATTGTTTGTCTCTAAGCCAGTATGTTAAACTACAGTTGAAAAATATCATGTAAAATTGTCAATAAATAAATTGTACCATTTCTTCCAATATGTTTCAAAATATTCGTATTCAGTTTTTAAGCAGAATACACATTTGAATTTCTAATTTGTTTTTAATTGTCCAGGACAATCATAGAATAAGTGTTCCATTGTCTTTGGCAGCAGATTACAGAAAGTACATTTATTGGTATCTATATAGTGAACAGTATATAAAAAATGGTTAGTTGCGAGTATTCGATGCAATATTCTGTACTGAAACCACCGCAAAATTGTATCTCTAGTACATTTAAAGGGTATGCTATAATATATTTTCCATTCCCTTAATGAATAGTTAAAACCTTTTTCCTGATATTTTAATTGTGATTTTGGTATTTGTGATGTTTTGCATAGCAGTTTATATTGTTCCTTGCAACCTTGTTTCTCTTTTAAAATCTGCTTTAACTTGTGTGGATAAACTGGTTTATAATTAGGGAAAAAATTCAGTTTGACAATTTAATTTTCCATATTTTTCAATGAAACATTTTACTGCTTTAATTAAAGACGTATAATCTAAAAAAAATCGTTATTATATTATACTTCACTATAAATTCGTCAACAGTTAGAAAGCCACCATGTACACCAATTAAATCATTTTAAAAAATAATTCCCTTTTCGGCATACTTTTTGTAGAAAATAGGTTTTTTTTATCTTTTAATATTTTACTGTTGTACCAAATATTGACACCAACTATGTCATCTATACTTTCAATGATTTCTTCACATTGAATTTTTCTCCAGCTTTCAAGAACATTTTGCATTTTCTTGCTAACAAATTGATCCCCATATATAATTAAATCATGTATTGATACCTTTGTAATAGATGAAAAAAGATGTATCCATTCTGAATCATTTGTAAGTAGTCATCTTATCCATGTTGATTTTAAGGCTGTTATATAAATTGAAATATTAATCATTCTTAATCCTCCGTTTTTATAATCTTGAATTATAGTTTCACGTTTTATTTTTTCTGGTTTATTTTCCCATATAAAACTATAAAATCTGGGTTTTTTTTAACTTTTGGACTAATTGTTCAGAAGGAGTTCGTAATGAGATTAGTAAATTTATTATTTTGGGTATTATTAATGTTTTTAAAACGCCTAATAGCGTCAATTTTCGTGCACTCCAGATTTTCATTGTACTTTCCATTTCTTATACTTTTGGTTCAAAATTTTCTTTAACTATATCTTTTAGATTTAAAGAGAAGTGAATTCTCAATAAAGTAAACTTAGTTGAACCCCATTCTAATTTATATGATAAAAGACTTCATTTGAGAATTTTTTTCTGCCAATCCATATTGTCTTTGATTTAGAATAATTTAGCTTCAAACCTGACATTTTTGCAAAGCAGTCTAGAGTAGTAAGTGTGCCGTACAGTGACTCGGGAGATCCATCCAAAATAAAAGTAGTATCATCTGCATACTGCGAAATAAGATATTCTTCTCCATCAATATAAATTCCCTTAATATTCTTGTTATTGCGCATTAAAATGGCCAGTATTTCTGCACATATTATAAAAATGTAGGGCGATAACGGATCGCCTTGTCAGCAGCCTCTGTATAACTTAAAACTTTCTGATAGATGTCCATTTTGGATTACAGCTGGAACTGAATTTTTATACAGTGTTTGTATCCAAGTTTTTATTGAACACTTAAAATTAAAAATGTCTAGAGCTTTTTGAATAAATTTCCAGGATAAGAAGTCAAACGCCTTTTCAAAATCGACTAATAATAGCTGATCTGGTATTTTATATGTTTCTGTGTATTGCATAATGTCATATATCAAACTTATATTTTCTCCTATGTATCTCCCCTTTATAAATCCTGTTTGATCTTTTTCAATAATTTTGTCCAATACGGTTTTAATCCTATTTGCAATGCAACCAGATGCTATTTTATAAGTACAATTTAAAAGGGTGAGTGGCCACCAATTTTTTAAAAATTGCTTAGGTTTGTTTGCTTTTGGTATGCAGATTATGATGGCTAGTTTTTGTACATGTGACATTTCTTGAATACTGTATCTATAATTGATGGATCTAACTACAAAGTGCCCCAAATCAAGCCAAAAGAATTTTTAAAATTCTGCTGAAAATCCATCAGAACCAGGACTTTTTTCATTCTTCATATTTTTAAGAAATAATAAAGCTTCAGCGTACGTTAATTCCCCCTCCAACTGTGCTGCTTCGTTATTAGAGAGAATATTAAAAATTACAGTTTTCAATTAATTTTGTTATATCTTTACATTCAGATTCCTGTTTTGAATAGTTTTTCATAAAAACGTTTTGTTTCTTTCAATATTTCAGCTTGGTGTGTGATTAAATTTCCGTTTTCTATTTCTATTTTGGAAACTAATTTGCTATGAAAGTTTCTTGCTTCCATGTTACAAAAATATTTTGAAGGTTTCTCTCCTTCTTCTACCCATTTAGCTCTAGATCTAATAAAATGCCCTTTTAATTTCTCTTTTTTAATTTCTACCAATTTTTGTTTTTGTTCTATTTGTTTAAAGTTTATGGCTGCATTTTCTTCTAACGCCTTAATATCTTCGCACAGTTTAGTTTCCAGTTTTTGTTTTTCCCTTTTTTATGGCGGAAGAATATGATATCGTTTTCCCTCTGATTTCCATCAATAGCGTTTCCAAGAAAAGTTGACCATTAATGGTAAATTGAAGTGTGTCATTTGGAACTGTTTATTTCATCTATATTATATACCGGGACAGCATATTGCGTTTTTATATTATTTATTATTTCTTTTACTATCTTAGCATACTCTTTGTCGTTTAATAAAGAAGTATTAAATTTCCACAAACCTGTACCTTTTTTAATAGTATTTAGTTTTAATTTTAAAATCACTCCTGCATGGTCAGATCTATAGCTATTATCAACAGTTACTTGTTCTACATGTCATCAAATTGTTAGAGATCAAATAAAAAATCTAATCTCGCCTGCTTAATAGGATTTTTCTTTCTCCATGTATACATTCTTAATGTTTGGTACAATTCCCTAAACGGATCAACCAAATCATACACTTGTAAATTATCTAACAATGTTTTCTTTGAGTTAGGATGATTTACATGTAGATAATTACTAGTATCCAAATCCCGATTTAACACTAAGTTAAAGTCGCCACAGATTATGTACTGTTCATTTTCAAAGTCTTCAATATTTTTCAGAACATTTTCAAAAAAGGTAGGGTTATCTTCATTTGGTCCGTAAATATTTAATAGCGTTATTGTTGTATTTTCTATAGCTATATCCATTGCCATGTAATTTCCAGAATTACCCGTTTTGGTTTTATTAATTTTACACTCAAAATTATTATTTAACATGATAGCTACACCTTTTAACGTCTTTGTTACAGAGCAATTAGTTCCAGGTCAACTTACACGTCATAGTTTATTTTATTGGATCATATGGCTGTGGCGACCGGATCATCACCGTGAAGCAACCAACCACAAGTCTCAAATGTGACCCCCCCCCCCCCCCCATCCCCCAACACCAGTACTGAAGAAAATCCTCGAATTTGGAGAAAAACGATGAGTATTTCCATCATTCTACCGACACTATTAGATTCGATTGCAACTCTCTATTATAGTGCTTAGCAGTTATCGGACATATTTTCGTTTAAATCGGGCAAAAATCAGCCTGTGCCCCCCCCCCCCCCCCCCAAAAAAAAAGAAGAGAAATTAGAGCCTGTACGGCTGTATGTGAAAGAGGGAGAGGGAGATGGAGAGAGAGGGGGAGACAAGAGACAGACAAAAAAAACCCAGAGAAGAATTTTTTTTACCCTCAGCTGTATGGTTCGACCAAACCCCTGATTCTAAACTCCTGGTTGAGTTCTTACAATTCCAAGTGAATAACTATTGAACTATCAATATAAAATGCTATGAAATAATAATCGAACTCTTCCATCAATTTTTTACTGATTTATTCATTTCTCAAAAATGTTGCAAAACGGAGGTCACATGATATGATTTCGACCAGCCGAAGCAATATAATGATACAATCCTATTTACAGAATTTTAAAAATGATGGTTAAAGGCATACTGTCACAGATTTAAGGACTTTATTTCTCTAAAAATTAATAGTAAATCAAAATTACATTAATTTTTACAGACCGAACCTAGCTATTGCATCACTTCAACTACACCATGATGGAGTGAAATCCATGTCAAACACCTCTGCAATGTTAGTTTTTGAATTATGAACCACTGCCATAATTCAGTTATTTTTACAAAATAACATTAATAATTGGAGTATGGTGGTTACGTAGACGGTTGAGTAAAGTACATTTAGGGACAAATCAAATATATACATTTTTAAGTAATACTTTGTTAGGCCATGTAATAGGTCAGTGGTCTGTGACAATATGCCTTTAATGGATGTATTGTACACACCGGGTGTAAATGAGTAAAATAGCACAAGTAAATTTATGAACACGACCACCTACCGGTAACATGAACCGTTTCTACTCTTACAATATGCGAGATCATCACAAACACACACACAACAATAAATAAAAATACACTAAACTAACCTCTGTGAAATTCTGTCAAAAACAAAATATGTATTTTATAATAATTTATAAAATTTATATTAAAATTGTTCTTACACCCCCCCCCCCCCCCCCCCAAGTTATCCATATAGCTGCTGAGGGTGGCACATATTAATATGCAGATGATGTTGCTTAAGGATAGGAATGGAGGGAATGATTGGAAGGGAAGAGGAAGGAATGATAATGGTTGTGAACAGTGCACCATCCGTCCTCCGTGTATTGTGGCTAGTGAACCGCATATTGTGGATTATGTTGTCGATGTTAAGACTGGGTACCTCAAAGGCTGTGGTATGTGCTATCCTGTCTATGGGATGGTGCATATAAAAGATCCCTTGCTACTAATCGAAAAGAGTAGCCCATGAAGTGGTGACAGCGGGTTTCCTCCCTCTATACATTTGTGTATCTGTGTGGTCCTTAACCATATGTCCAACGTCATATAACCGTAAATAAAATGTGTTGAGTGCGTCATTAAATAAAACATTTTCTTCCTTCCTTGTTGAGACTGGAGATCCACTTTACAAGTTCGAGGTGTCCAACAGAGCCTCCCGAGCATTCGCGAGCATATCATCGGTTAAGATGGGCCATCTAAACGGACGACCACTTAAGGTCATTGCTATATAAAAGCCGGATTGTACACAAAGAACCACTTAATCGTTCAGCGTGCACCCCTGGGGACCGGGCGGCTTTCTCCTTTTTTTTAATGTTGAGTGGCCAGTTTAATTAATACCTGCTAAAATTGATTAGAATCAGGATAAAAAGATGTTATGATTAAAACAGGTTGCAAAATATAAAATACATACATATGTTAAAATGCACAGAGGAATATTAAAACATATCAACATATTTAATAACTAACACAATACTATATAAAAGCCCAGTTGTACACGAAGAACCACTTAATCATTCCTTTTTTAATGTTAAGTGACCAGTTTAATTAATACCCGCTAAAACTGATTAGAATCAGATAAAAAGATGTTATGTTTAAAACAACAGGTTGCGAAATATAAAATACTTACATATGTTAAAGGGACATTCCTGAGTTTGCTTCATTGTAAGATGTTTCCGACCAATAAAATATTTCTCCGATTAAACTTACATATTAAATATATTTTCTTGTTTAAAATATAAGCATCTGTATATTCAATGTGTTTCTGGTCGTCTTAATATTTTTAAGAAGCCCAAACTGCATTTTGTCTTCAAATAATTTCGTACTACAAAAAATATTTTAGGAAATAAAATGAAATTTACCCTAGTACAAATAGTAGAATGATCAGAAATAGTTTAATATACAGCCACTAATATTTAATGCAGAAAAATATATTTGATATGTAATTACAATCGTTAAAAAGTCTCTGTTAGTCGATAACATCTGAAAAATTGCAGCAAACTCAGGAATGTCCCTTTAAAATGCACAGAGAAATATTAAAACATATAAACAACATATTTAACAACACAATACGACTACACACTAAAATACATCTAAAAGTACATATAATATCTATATGCACAATTAAGAAGAACAGTAGAACTACTCTAATCGCTATGCACTTGAATAATTTAAAATCACAATATAAGTAAACGAAATACTCTGAAACCAAGTTGTTATATTTAACACAGCATTTAATATTGTCATATAGAGATCTTACAACAGTCAACATTTCCGCAACTATGCCCTGTTGAACGAGTTTATACCACAATGACTGAAGACAGCTATACAAATGTCAAAACTGCAATCACATGTCAAGGCAAGTCAACGAAAATACCAATTAACTCTGTTCAGGCCAATAGACAAGACAAGACTTTATTTACACTTGCGCCATTACACAACGGCATATGAGAAATATATACATAAGGTCTCACTACACAGATAAAATTCCGGGTGAGAGTTCATTGATCACAGTCCACTATAGTTCCTAATTGTGACACATGTTATGGTTCACAAATTCACTTCTAGGAAATGGTGAAGAATTAAAACAATATGTATGTTTAATGGTAAGCCTTCTGGCTGTATGTTGCCCATGTTATTTTGTAATATTGTGCATCGACCTTTTGAGACATGGGTATACAGCCAGATGCGGTCATATAGCAAAAAACTGAGACGGAAATGTTCTCAATTTTGGAGTGAAAAATGTTCGCAATGGTTTATGTTGTTAGTGCCAACGAGAACCCGTTCTATTAGCAATCTTCGTTTCAAGTTGGGCAATTTAACATGGGTTTCAATGGCAGATGACATCTGTGTAGTGAGACCTAAACCATACAGATATACAGGTATCCGATAGTTTTGCATGTTTATGCAGTAAAATGTTGGTAACGAGTACACTTCAAGGGATTATTTTTGTGCAATTAATAAAAGTTGAGTTTGAAATAAAATTACTAAACACCAGCCTTGGTAGTGTAGTGGTTAAGCCATCAGACATAAGGCTGGTGGGTACTGGGTTCGCAGCCCAGTACCAGCTCACACCCAGAGCGAGTTTTAACGACTCATGGGTAGGTTTAAGACCACTACACATGCTTTTCTCAAACTAACAGCTAATTCTGTCCTGGGCAGACAGCCCAGATAGTTGAGGTGTGTGCCCCATGACAGCATGCTTGAACCTTAATTGGATATAAGCACGAAAATAAGTTGAAAAGTAAAGTTACTAACGGAAATGGGTATAATTCACAGGTCTTAATTGTCCGAATACCTGCGCAGGAAAACGAATACCCCAGGAAATATGTTTTGTTTTGTTTTTCTTCTTCTAAACATTAACAAAAATTCAAGCTACCATGGCTGTTTTCACTGAGTTTAGACATAATAACCCCTCTAGCACTCGACTACATAATGCAACTATCACCTGACATTGTATTCTTTTCATCTCCAATGACTCATGTTCAAGTCCTTTTACTGCGTTAAGTTTTTACAACTTATCAGCATAATAACAATGAAAAACATCAATATGTACAAACATGTGTAACAATGGTGGAGAGTGACTTGCAGACAAATACATACAAACAACTAATATAAGAAGCATTATATATGTACATACAATTAATCTGCTTGTACAAGTAATTGTTTTCTAAATCTGTTCGCCTGTTGTAAGAATTTGTCAAGATTATTTATCTCATTATTTTCAGTTGTCAAGAGTTGTATCAGTTTGAAGACACTGGGGTGGTTGACATAGTAGTTTAAAATAAATTTCTTTCTTAATATTTCATATCGTGGACGAAGAATAAAATGAAACTCATCCTCAATCTCATTAATGTTAAATAATGTACAGCTTCAATGTATGTGCACAAATTCTCATTTTAGTTATTTCTTTTAAATTACGTGAATCAATTGGTGTAATTTATATCCTTTTAAATTACGTGAATCAATTGGTGTAATTTATATCCTTTTAAATTACGTGAATCAATTGGTGTAATTTATATCCTTTTAATAAATGCTGATACAGTAATCCTAATTGTGACACATGTTATGGTTCACATATTCACTTCTGGGAAATGTTGAAGAATTAAAACAATGTGTATGTTTAATGGTAAGCCTTCTGGCTGTATTTTGCCCATGTTATTTTGTAATATTGTGCATCGACCTTTTGGGACATGGGTATATAGCGCAAGTGACAGCCGGAGTGAATCGGTTAATGAACCATCTGTTCGGACCGGTACTACAGCCAGATGCGGTCATATAGCAAAAAACTGAGATGGAAATGTTCTCAATTTTGGAGTGAAAATAAATGCTTATATAATGTATGTTCGCAATGGTGTATGTTGTTAGTGCCAACGAGAACCCGTTCTATTTGCAATCTTCATTTGAAGTTGGACAATTTAACATGGGTTTCAATGGCAGATGACATCTGTGTAGTGAGCGCTTATTACGACATTGTCCTTAATTGGATATATGCACGTTAATGTTCTATTTGATCTTGTGAAGTAAAATTAAGACAAAACTTTATTCCTAATACTTTGGAGTTATGGAATGTAGTGAGTGCTTATTACGACATTGTCCTTAATTGGATATAGGCACGTTAATGTTCTATGTGATCTTGTTAAGTAAAATTAAGACAAAACGACCAGTATTTACAACAATGGAATAGTAACATACCTTTAACATCAAGAGGTAAAACGTACGTACACTATATTTAAAGAAAATCTTAGATTAGAAAAATATCTCATTATATTACCACATACATTTTGGGCTATATAATATATTACTCAAATTTAGAACATCTAACCACTACTTACCAATCGAAATAGGACTCTGGAACAACACCCCAGTAGAAGATCGAATGTGCACATTATAGCTAAAAACAGAGACGGAAATGTTCGCAATTTTGGAGTGAAAATAAATGCTTATATAATGTATGTTCGCAATGGTATATGTTGTTAGTTTGAAGTTGGGCAATTTAACATGGGTTTCAATGGCAGATGACATCTGTGTAGTGAGACCTAAACATTTTGTTATATACACGTGACAAGGTGGTTGACAGTAAATACATTAATTACAATACATACACAAACACGTACAAAAACATATCAATATATTATGTTATAATACAGATATTTAATACAGATATACGGGTATAACATTAATTACAATACATACACAAACACGTACAAAAACATATCAATATATTATGTAATAATACAGATATTTAATACAGATATACGGATATAACCGTAATTGGATATAAGCACGAAAATAAGTTGAAAAGTAAAGTTACTAACGGAAATGGGTATAATTCACAGGTCTTAATTGTTTTCAAATACTATCTCATATCCTTCAACACCACAAAATATTTATTTTTTTATAATTATAAAAATGCATCTTATTTCTCGTGTGAAGTTCTAGTCTATTTTTAGATGGTTACATATGTCAAACTTATGGTAATTTAGAAGGGAAACCCGCCAATTTATTTTTCATTAGTAGCATATGCATCTTCCAATAGACAGGATAGCACATACCATGGCCTTTGATATACCAGTCGTGGTGCACTAGCCTAATGGGCCCACTGATGAGGATCGATCCTAGACGGACTTCGCATCATGCAGGCGCTTTACCACATCCCAGTTTGTAGATTAACCAAACTTAGTTTCCTTTTACAAGGGCTGAAACAACTAGTGTCTGCATCTTTAACCCCACAGCAAAACAATACAAACTGTAAGCAGGGCTCGAAATAGCATGTAAAATATGGCCTGTTGTTATTCTTTAACATAGCATACCAAACGAAATATGTCCAGCTAAGTAAACAATATGGCCTGTTGTTATTCTTTTAACATAGCATACCAAACGAAATATGTCCAGCTAAGCAAACAATATGGCCTGTTGTTATTCTTTAACATAGCATACCAAACGAAATATGTCCAGCTAAGTAAACAATATGGCCTGTTGTTATTCTTTAACATAGCATACCAAACGAAATATGTCCAGCTAAGTAAACAATATGGCCTGTTGTTATTCTTTAACATAGCATACCAAACGAAATATGTCCAGCTAAGTAAACAATATGGCATGTTGTTATTCTTTAACATAGCATACCAAACGAAATATGTCCAGCTAAGTAAACAATATGGCCTGTTGTTATTCTTTAACACAGCATACCAAACGAAATATGTCCAGCTAAGCAAACAATATGGCCTGTTGTTATTCTTTAACATAGCATACCAAACGAAATATGTCCAGCTAAGTAAACAATATGGCCTGTTGTTATTCTTTAACATAGCATACCAAACGAAATATGTCCAGCTAAGTAAACAATATGGCCTGTTGTTATTCTTTAACATAGCATACCAAACGAAATATGTCCAGCTAAGTAAACAATATGGCATGTTGTTATTCTTTTAACATAGCATACCAAACGAAATATGTCCAGCTAAGCAAGCAATATGGCCTGTCGTTATTCTTTTAACATAGCATACCAAACGAAATATTATGTCCAGCTAAGCAAACAATATGGTCTGTTGTTATTCTTTTAACAAGGCATACCAAACGAAATATTATGTCCAGCTAAGCAAACAATATGGCCTGTTGTTATTCTTTTAACATAGCATACCAAACAAAATATTATGTCCAGCTAAGCAAACAATATGGCCTGTTGTTATTCTTTTAACAAGGCATACCAAACAAAATATTATGTCCAGCTAAGCAAGCAATATGGCCTGTTGTTATTCTTTTAACATAGCATACCAAACGAAATATGTCCAGATAAGCAAGCAATATGGCCTGTTGGTATTCTTTTAACATAGCATACCAAACGAAATATGTCCAGCTAAGCAAGCAATATGGCCTGTTATTATTCTTTTAACATAGCATACCAAACGAAATATGTCCAGATAAGCAAGCAATATGGCCTGTTGGTATTCTTTTAACATAGCATACCAAACGAAATATGTCCAGCTAAGCAAACAATATGGCCTGTCGTTATTCTTTAACATAGTATGCCACACGAAATATGTCCAGCTAACCCAAAAAAAAATTGCAAGCTTAATAAATAGCTGGTAACAACCTTGCGGCAAGGTAGTAACTACCGCGTTTCGAGCTAGTATTTGGAACCTTTTAACAACCTTGCCGCATGCTTGCGACAAGCTTCTTGCAACCTTGCGACGAGCTTCTTGCAACCTTGCCGCAAGCTTGTTGCATGCTTGCATCGAGCTTCCTGCAAGCTTATTCAGTTTAAGCTAGTATTGGAACCTTTTTACAACCTTGCCACAAGCTTGCGGGAAGCTTGTTGCAACCTTGCCGCAAGCTTGCGATGAGCTTCCCACAAGCTTATTCAGTTTAAGCTAATATTTGGAACCTTTTTAACAACCTTGCCGCAAGCTTGCGACGAGCTTGCGGGAAGCTTGTTGCAACCTTGCCACAAGCTTGCGACGAGCTTCCCGCAAGCTTGTTCAGTTTAAGCTAGTATTTGGAACCTTTTTACAACCTTGCTGCAAGCTTGCTACGAGCTTCCCGCAAGCTTGCGACGAGCTACCCGCACACTTGCGACGAGCTTCCTGCAAACTTGCGACGATCTACCTACAAGCTTGCATCAGTGGCAGCCATCTTGCATCTTGTATAATTCTTTAAAAAAACAACAATGGTTTTAAAGTGAAAAACATGAACAGTTAAAACAAAAAAATAGGTGCTACATGTCAGATACTTAGGCTACAAAATTAGTTTACCTGTCTGATAGACATGTTCCATTTATGTGGGATAGTCTTGACTAAACTAATATGCTGAAAAGCTCCTGGTCCTATATTCTTCTTCTTCTTCTTGTTTTAGGTTATATTCCTCCACTAGCTGGAGATCCACACTGTGGTGTAAAGTCATTTGTTTGTTTCTTCTTGTTTTCTTTTTTCTCCTGTTCCACCAAGCAGGATTCAACCAAACTTGGTCCAAATGATCCTCTTACAGACCTGACCAAGTGTTGTTATTTTTCAGGCCAATAAAAATTCCAAGATGGCCACCCTGGCCTCTGAATAACTGAGACATTTTAAACTTTTACTCAAGTTCCACCATGCAAATTTAAACCATATGTATTCCTAATGATCCTCTCATGGCCCTGACCAAGTTTGTTATTTTTCGGGCAGATTTAAAATCAAGATAGCTGCCCTGGCCTCTGATTGACACAGACATTTTTTTGCTTCTTTTCAAGGTCCACCAGGCAGGTTTCAATCAAACTTAGTCCAAATGATTCTCTCATGACTTACTAAGTGTTGTTATTTTTGTGGCTGATTCAAAATCCAAGATGGCCACCCTGGCCTCTGAATAACTGAGACATTTTAAACTTTTACTCAAGTTCCACCATGCAAATTTAAACCATATGTATTCCTAATGATCCTCTCATGGCCCTGACCAAGTTTGTTATTTTTCGGGCAGATTTAAAATCAAGATAGCTGCCCTGGCCTCTGATTGACACAGACATTTTTTTGCTTCTTTTCAAGGTCCACCAGGCAGGTTTCAATCAAACTTAGTCCAAATGATTCTCTCATGACTTACTAAGTGTTGTTATTTTTGTGGCTGATTCAAAATCCAAGATGGCCACCCTGGCCTCTGATTGGCTCAGACATTTTCAACATCTTCTCAAATTCCACCAGGCTAATTTCAACCAAACATGGCCCATGTCATCCTCTCATGGCCATGCATATGTTATTATTTTTGGGGCCAATTGAAAAGAAAAAATTATTACAAGATGATTCTGTTTTAACCATATTGTATTATCATTCGTATGTATTAATATTAATTTTGTTTTAATAATTATTGTAAATACTATCTAAATCTGTAACATGTATGTTTGGTTGTTTAGCCACTGTTCCCACTGAATTTGATAAATCATATGAGAAGTTATGAATTAAAAAAAAATAACCATGAAAATGATTTGGACTTAGCTTTTTCTCCACAAGTGTAGACATGCTTTCACAGTTGAAGATATACATGCAGCAAGCTTAGAAATATGAAAACATGCTTGCGGGAAGCTTGCACAGTTGAAGATATGCATGCAGCAAGCTTGCAAAATGAAAACATGCTTGCGGGAAGCTTGCACAGTTGAAGATATGCATGCAGCAAGCTTGCGCATGCTTTCACAAATGAAAATATGCATGCGGCAAGCTTGCAGAAATACTGACTACCTCACGAGAGCTAAATGTTAGCTTGCAAATAGCTTGCATTGCATGTACTACCTTGTAACAACCGTGTAACTACCTTGCAACAACCTAGCCGCAAGCATGCATTTTTGTTTGGGTTAAGCAAGCAATATGGCCTGTTGTTATTCTTTTAACGTAACATACTAAACGAAATATGTCCAGCTAAGCAAGCAATATGGCCTGTTGTTATTATTTAACCTAACATACCAAACAAAATATGTCCAGCTAAGCAAGCAATATGGCCTGTTGTTATTCTTTTAACATGGCATACCAAACGAACTATGTCCAGCTAAGCAAACAATATGGCCTGTTGTTATTCTTTTAACATAGCATACTAAACGAAATATGTCCAGCTAAGCAAGCAATATGGCCTGTTGTTATTCTTTTAACATAGCATACTAAATGAAATATGTCCAGCTAAGCAATCAATATGGCTTGTGTTATTCTTTTAACATGGCATACCAAACGAAATATGTTCAACTAAGCAAACAATATGGCCTGTTGTTATTCTTTAACATGGCATACCAAACGAAATATGTCCAGCTAAGCTAAAAATCCATTACCTCCCAATCCTCCAAGTTTTGCATTCCTAAATGCCCTGACAAATATTTTACATTGCTTTTAAACTAGTCACCTTTAAGCAATTCTATACAAATATAACTGTCTTGAAAATGGGGGTAGGGTCACAAAATGGGTCGACACACACACAGCTCTGAGTCCTGCAATGCTATCATACATTTTCCATTCCTAGGGATGTAGTCCTTGACAAAAATCACTATGAGCATTCGTCCCCCCAGGTGGTACGAATTGGCCAAATTTTGGGTCCTGGCTCATGGACTATTATGTCCAGCTAAGCAAACAATATGTCCTACTGGAAATAAGACTGCATGGGGTGAGTGGAGGATTTGAGACAATCAGGAATTCTGAGATGTATTTCAGAGCATCACGGAATTAAAATATAACAGTTAAAGTTTGTTTTCTTAAATGACACCACTTGGAGCACATTGATTTATTAATCACCAGCTACTGGATGTCAAACATTCTGTAATTTTGACATTTTAGTCTTAGAGAGAAAACCCGTTATATTTTTTCCATTGGTAGCAACGGATCTTTTATATCCACCATCCCACAGACAGAATTTAGGTTCAAATATGCTGTGATGTCGTAGTCTCTGAATTAAGGTTCAAGTATCCTGTGATGTCGTAGTCTCTGAATTAAGGTTCAAGTATCCTGTGATGTCGTAGTCTCTGAATTAAGATTCAAGTATCCTGTGATGTTGTAGGTGCAGAATCCTGAATTAAGGTCCAAGTACGCTGTGATGTCGTAATCACATCTCCACCTGGATGTCCTTATACAAACATTCCTTTCTTCTTCCAGACGATATTTTAACACATGTATCTCAGCTACAAAATATATCATCTGTTGTGTGTCAAACACTGGTTATATAGATCTCATTCAGGCAACAAGTGGAATCGTTTGATCTGGATCGTAATGTACTCCATTTGGTGTTTTGACTTTACGATTTTTCAGAGATACACTATCAGTCTCAGACTTGTGTGATGTTGGGAGTATTCACTGGCTTCTCGCCTATTGGCTTTCCGCCAAATGAAAATCGCGAAGAAACAGGTTTCTGCAATACAAGACGGAATGAATTAATGAATAAATTAACGTTTAAAGGGACATTCCTGAGTTTGCTACAACTTTTAATATGCTGTCGACTAACAGAGACTTTTTTACGATTATAATTGCATATCAAATATATTTTTCTGCATAAAATATTAGTGGCTTCTAAAATATGCTTCTGATCGTTCTATTTTCACTAGGTTAAATTTAATTTTATATCCTAAAATATTTTTTCGTACGTACAAAATTATTTGAAGACAGAATCCAGTTTGGTCTTCTTACAAATATTAAGACGATCAGAAACACATTGAATATACAGACACTGGTATTCTAAATAAGAAAATATATTTAACATGTAAGTTTAATTGTAGAAATATTCAGCACCAAAAATATATTGGCTATTGGGTGTTGGACAATGTGAAATATATAAATGAATTGATGATCAACATAAATACAAACATTCTAGAAAAGAAGCCAAAAGCACAATGTAAAGGGCTGTGCAAAATTTAAAGTATCACAGATAAAAATTAATCTTTTTTTAAAATTCAAGATAAGTTCAGAGTGGAATTGAAACGATTCTGTCGCATCCATCAAATATATCTTTTTCACATGAGTCCAAGATGATTTCACTCCACCAAAATGTGGTGAACTGTAAGCCAGAATATCAAATAGAATGAATGAATGAATGTTTAACGACACCCCAGCATGAAAAATACATCGGCTATTGGGTGTCAAACTGTTAAGTCAAAACATGAAGTGATGATCAACATCAATATAAAAATTCAAGAGTCAAATAAAAACACAGTGTAAAGAACTGTGCGAAAATACAAATATCACAGATAGATCAAATTAAAATTTAGAGTAAAAGCCAGTATCACGTAAAAATTGTAAGAATATCAGTTAGTGTGATGTGCGTTAATGTTCTGTATGTTCAAATCATCCTTTTCAAAATGCACATATCTAGCTAAACACAGCTTGCTGTAGGAAACGAAATACAGATTTTTTTTTTCCAGGTCAATCAACCACAATCTAATTAAAATTAGCTCCACTGGTTAATTACTATTACCTGTGGATCTAACAGCACCCCGTTGGAGCTCATGTCCAGTTGACCTTTCATTCGACCAAGCAAAACCTTACTTGCAAAATCCTGCCAGTGATTTGAAAACATTCGGGAATATGCCAAGGGTATACGAAATGATTCGGGTGAATTACGAAGTATGCCGGAAACTAATTGCAATATAAAATTTTATATAAAATTCATTTCAAGACGGAAAAAACGCAAAACGTGATGGTATAGCCATAAACTCTGTTTATACTAGTATACAATCAAGAGTTTATTACTGCACTTTTCCCCCTGTTTTTTAATGTTGAAATAGACCCAACAAATTCGCCTATTGCATAAATAGTCTCGCCCGATATTTTTAGAATTTGCATGCTCCCGAATAACGCTATAAAAGGCGAAGTGTAATTGGTCGATATTTAAATTGTTATTTATAGATGAAATGTCACCTGGACATGGGCGTCCACACAAATGCTGTTAGATGTACTGGTAGACCCAGTAGAGGTAATTTTAATCAGACTGAATCAACCAGGACCCAGGTGCAAGAGAACATTGCTTGAAAAACTGTCGACTAGCACACGTCTCTAGATAATAATGTAAAAAACCCATTTGTTTTGTTTAACAACACCACTAGAACACATTAATTTATTAATCATTAGCTATTGGATGTAAAACATGTTTGTTAATTTGGACATATAGTCTTAGAGAGGAAACCTGCTACATTTTTCCATTAGTAGCAAGGGCTTTTTTTTATATGCAAGATACCACATACCACGACCGTTGATATACCAGTCGTGGTGCAATGGCTGGGACGAGAAATAGCCCAATGGGCCCACCGATGGGGATCGATCCCAGACCGACTGCACATCAAGCAAGTACTTTACCACTGGGTTACATCCCGCCCTCCCTAGATAATAATGCACTCTTTTCATTGGTTAATTGGTATCATCGTTTAGGAGGTAGACAGCCGCTGCTACGTGTTGTTTACGTCATTCTAGTTCAATCAACCTACCTCGGCTGTTCCAGTATTTGCGTTAATCCCAGAATTAAAAGGCAGGCTGCAAATTTGTAGGATTTCGTGCTTTCGTGAATCCCAGATTTTAGTTTGTAATGTAAGATTATAGATCAATATTTTCTGGCACGAGTTCTTTTGTAGATGGGCTTTGTGACACGAGTCTCAAGAACGTCAATCATTGGAGCGAGCTTTAGTGAGCTCCGACGATTAATTTTCTTGAGATGAGTGTCAGAAAAAACGTCTACAAAAGGATGAGTTCCAGAAAATATTTTCTACTTCAATCAGTCCTATAATTTTATTATAATTATTACAAAATTCACTGCATTTTATTTTAGTACCATGTCGTCACGACCCTGATCACAGCTGATATATATTACATCACTAAAAGGAATGCAACCAGTATTAATATTATGTGACATCACATACTACTTTTGATTATGAAATAATGTAATGAACAGGTAGCAATGGCTATACTAATTAATCAATGGCGGATTACCGTCCTGGGGACGTGTGCGAGAGTTTTTCTAGCATGGCTTTCTGGTGCCTTTCTACTGGTTCAATATTTCAAAAATATATATCTATTAGTTTGTGAAGGATTTCCCAAAGGATCATTCTACCAACTTTAAGAATAATTCAATCAAAACTGTAGGAGAAGATAGACTTCAAAGAAAAGGTTGACGACCGAACAAATACGTATCAGAATAGGTCTGCTGAAAAATACTACAACAAAGCCAACCAATCCCCAAATTCAATGTCTGAAAAGGGCTAAGTATGATTTATATAAAATTAATTTTGCTTTTGTTTTAACTCAGTCTGGACGTGCAGTCTAGTGGTACTATTGTACTCAGAATGCCTATGAAGTGGAATGTGACTCTTCAGTTGTCGAGGTGATTTACATTTCTTAACATCAGAACAAAACACTGAGTCACCTACCTTCACTTCTGTCTGTTCACCAGCATCAGTCTTGATGACCTGAAAGAAAACAACAACAAAATGAGACTGCCCCTGAGAATACTTGTACTAAGTTTCAGAACTATCCAATCAAAAGTTTAGAATTACTTACAAATGAGGAAACTAATCATCACTATTGGATGTCAAACATCTGATAATTCTGATATATACTGTATATCGCAGTGTATTAGCTGACTTTTCAAGCCTCTAAATACCATCATGAGAAGAGGGGTCATCCAATATACAGAGTCAACAAAAAATGTCGAAGAAAATACAACAAAATATTGGCGTGTACGGAAAGACGATACTAACGAAAACTCGTCAGTCATTCTAGGCTTCAAAACCTTACCATTGCTTTACTTAACAGTATTTTTAACAGCCTCTATTAGGTCCCATACCAGTGTCCATTTGATTGTTTGATACAAAGAAAGAAAGAAAGACATGGTTTATTTAACGATGCACTAAACACATTTTATTTACTGTTATATTGCTTCAGACATATGGTTAAGGACCACACAGATATTGAGAGAGGAAACCTGCTGTTGCCACTTCATGGGCTACTCTTTCCAATTAGCAACAAGGGATCTTTCATATGCACCATCCCACAGACAGGGTTACATACCACGGCCTTTGATATACCAGTCATGGTGCACTGGCTGGAACGAGAAATAGCCCAATGGGCCCACCGGCGGTGATGGATCCCACACCGTCCGCACATCGAGCGAACGCTGTACCACTGGGCTACTTCCCGCCACTAGTTTGATACACACAATAAAAGTTATATTTTATTTGAGAAATGAAATGAAATTTATTTTAATTTTAATAGTATCAACAATTTCCGACAAAAGCCACCGACAAGTAGTACCAGTATTTGGCGCCAAATGTATCACATGATCGGAACGGTTATTAAGTCCTTTTATAACCACTAATGTTTTGTTTTCAACTGCAGATTTAATTGGTCAGAATTAATGATTTTTACTTACTGTCATTGTTGATTTTGCAATTCCTGATAAATTATTAGAAACTACGTTTTATTAAAGATACCACCACTTATAAAACTAACGGAAGAGGTAGTGTTCATCATTGCATTTATCTATCGTGGGTGTGAAATAATATTTACACTGTCATATAAAAGTGATCAAAATAAAAGAACAGAACAATGTTATCACACATTTGTTTTTTTACAAAACTTTATTCTTTTTTCGTTATCTTGAAATCTTCATCAAAATATTTTTTTGTACATTGTACTTTGATCAGTTCACCAAAACAAATTCCCACGATTGACTGTTGCATGAGACCAACAATATCTCGATCAGATATATCTATATTTTTGCCTGTTTCAGCTACATAAGTTGAGTCGGCTTATACATAATACCAACCTTTTTGTATCAGATATTAACGGGCAAACTAAGGGGTTGGCTTATTCACAGTGTCACCGGCCTTGGTGGAGTCATGGTTAGGCCATCGGTCTACAGGCTGGTAGGTACTGGGTTCGGATCCCAGTCGAGGCATGGGATTTTTAATCCAGATACCGACTCCAAACCCTCAGTGAGTGCTCCGTAAGGCTCAATGGGTAGGTGTAAACCACTTGCACCGACCAGTGATCCATAACTGGTTCAACAAAGGCCATGGTTTGTGCTATCCTGCCTGTGGGAAGCGCAAATAAAAGATCCCTTGCTGCTAATCGGAAAGAGTAGCCCATGAAGTGGCGACAGCGGGTTTCCTCTCAAAATCTGTGTGGTCCTGAACCATATAACTGTAAATAAAATGTGTTGAGTGCGTCATTAAATAAAACATTTCTTTCTTTCTTTATTCACAGAGTCGGCTAATACACAGCGATATAAAGTTTGTTTTATTTAACGGCACCGCTTAGAGCACATTGATTAATTAATCATCGGCTATTGGATGTCAAACATTTGGTAATTCTGACATATAGTCTTCATTTTAAATTTGTTTTATTTAAAGACACCACTAGAGCTCACTGATTAATTAATCATCGGCTATTGGATGTTAAACATTTGGTAATTCTGACATACAGTCATCAGAACTTTTCCACATACAGAACCACAGCCTTTGATATATCTGTAACAGTAGGCTAAACTGACTGATCATTGGGACAGGAAAAATCCAATGGAACTGCCGAGGTTTGATCTTACAAACCGAAGCACCTCAGGCAAGTGGTCTACTGACTTGTTTATCCCGAGATGGTCTATGATTTTGTTTGTTTTATTTAACGACACCACTGGAGCACACTGATTAATTAATCATCGGCTATTATATGTCAAATATTTGGTAATTCTGACACGTAGTCATCAGAGAAAACCTGCTACATTTTTGTTTAATGCAGCAAGGGATTTTTTATATGCACTTTCCCATAGACAGGATAGCACATACCATGGTCTTTGATATATAGCAGCAGTGGTGCACTGGCTGGAACGAGAAATAGCCCAATGGGCCCACTGACTGGGATCGATCCCAAACCAACAGCGCATCAAGCAAGTGCTTTACCACTGGGCTACGTCCCGCCCAGATAGTCTATGATCACATTACCTCACTACCATCTGCAATATTCTCTTCAAGTAAGGGGATATCCGGTCCGCTTTCCACATCAACCTGAAACAAAGAAAGTTTAAAGCTACGTCCCGCCCAGATAGTCTATGATAACATTACCTCACTACCATCTGCAATATTCTCTTTAAGTAAGGGGCTATCCAGTCCGCTTTCCACATCAACCTGAAACAAAGAAAGTTTAAAGCTTGGTTTGTTTAACGACACCACTAGAGCACATTGATTAATTAATCATCGGCTATTGGATGTCAAATATTTGGTAATTCTGACTCGGAGACAACACAGGAAAGTCCCTGTCTCTCTCTATCTCACACTCCCTGTTTCTCTCACACTCCCTGTCTCTATCTAACACTCCCTGTCTCTCTCTATCTCACACTCCCCGTCTATCTCACAGTCCCTCTTTATCTCACACTCCCTGCTGTCTCTATCTCACACTCCCTATCTATCTCACACTCCCTTTTTATCTCACACTCCCTCTCTCTTGCTCCCTCTCTTTATCTCACTCTCTATCTCACATTACCTCACTATATCTATTTCACACACCTTCTGTCTCACACTCTCTCCCTCTATCTCACACTCCCTCTCACTATCTCCCATACCATCTCTCTCTCTCCCAGTTTGACTACTCCCAGTTCGACTACTGGTAGAAATAAGGCTGAGTAAACACACCTCTATAACAATGAACTGCACTTATGCATAGATTAACAAACAATTGTAAATTTTAAAATGTCTGTATATTTTAAAATGTCTGTATATTTCATAATAAACATGAAACCATTTAATGTATATTTTAAAATATCTGTGTATGTTTTACACCCTTCTGTGAAGTTACAAAATAATTAATTGTTCACCACATGACAATTGGTGGTTTACTGTGATTTTAAAGTTGTGTAACCAACATGCAAACAGAACAACAAATACTGTGTCCTGGGGTTTGTAATTTTACCCTCTGGCAGAAACCCTGACTTGAATGTTTAATACCTTGCCATAAATAACCTTGACACTTGACTGGTCACCATTCTGTACAATTATATTAACAATTGGTTGCTGACCTGAAACACACAAAAACAGATTTAAACACCAAATACAGGGAGAAAAATTGTTCAGTATATTGTGTGTTTTGTTTAACAACACCACTAGAGCACATTGATTAATTAATCATTGACTATTGGATGACAAATATTTGGTAATTCTAACCCAATGGGTCCACCGATGTGGATCGATCCCAGACTGACCGTGCATAAAGCGAGCACTTTACCACTGGGCTATATCCCACCTCCTTGAAAAAGCCAAACACAAACCCTATAAACCTTGGTAGGCTTTGTGGTCTAGTGGATAAGCTACAGGATAATCAAGCTGACAACAGTTGGTTCAAATCCTGTCAAAGCTGGCTCACACTTTCATTCATCTTTCTCATCTGTTTCGACCCTTTCTGTCAGTTTCCTCGGACTCTGTCTTCTGAGCTGTTTATACTATCTGTCTCAACTTCCTCTATAGGTGCAGTCTCGGTGTATTTCCCTGCACCCACCTGCCATCCTCTGCCACTAATAAAGCTGGTCTGATCCACGGCACTAACTAATGACCGCCGGTAGTAGGGGTGTATAGTAGGTGGTTACAAGTACCTCTTAACAATGCTAGAAGTAACTACTGAACACAGCCCACAGCTATAAAAGCTAATGGGGGAATGGCAGGTGTGTGGCACGGATAGCCACAAGAGACAAGCACCTGGCGCAGTTAGAGAGACAAGGACTGCGATGTGGTGGTGGACAGTGAAAGAAGTTAAAAGATAGGAGGAGTTGCCAGATCGGGAAGAAATGAGATGGAATTCAAAGGAGAGAAAGGATAGGGGGCAGTGGGATAAAAATAATAATAAAAATAAGTTTTTTCTGTGTTGACTGAATCTACACTGAACCCTTCTAGAGGGCTCTCCTACCAGTGTCTGTCTGTCTGTCTGTCTGTCTCGCTAACGCTCGATTGTCTAGAGACTTGTGTTAGAAAAAACATCTATAAAAGGACAAGTATCAAAAACTATTATTCCATAATTTATTGAGGAAGGAAAAAATTGGCAAAGAGCATTTTTCGACAGTAATAAGTATTTAAGTGATCAGCATTCCGTAAATAATATTATGAGCATTAAAAATTTTGTTCTCAATGTACAAGTTTACAGTAATTTTGAGTAAGTGTATAAATGAGTCATATTGACGTGTGTAACAAGGTGAGCAGTTTTTTGTGTTATTTAACAGATTCAAATGTACAATAAATGAAACTGAAAACTGTCTCTACTTTTGTCATGGTAACAGAAGGAAATGTTTTATTTAATGACACACTCAACACATTTTATTTACGGTTATACAGCATCAGACATATGGTTAAGGACCACACGGATATAGAGTGAGGAAACCCCCTGTTGTCACTTCATGGGCTACTCTTTTCAATTAGCAGCAAGGGGGATCTTTCATGTGTTACCTCCCACAGACAGGATAGTACATACCATAGCCTTTGTTACACCATTTGTGGAGCACTGGCTAGAACGAGAAATAGCCCAATGTCATCTTGTTTACATGAATGGATCTGTTTTAACTAGAGCTGGGCAGTATTGAAATTTCATGTTCAGTATTGGTATCTGTATTTTTGTAGTGATATACCTCTCTATCAATACAGTATTCGGTATGGACACAACACCGATATCAAGTGGTATTTTCGGTATACGCTGCTTTAAATGCATGCCCGAGTTAAGTCTCACCCACTAATTTCATGTTCCTTGTTTTCAAGTTCAAGTTTATTTATTGTCTTAAGTTTTACAACTGATCAGCATACATACTAAATACATGTCTATATACAATTTGTTCAGTAAAATGGTGGGGAGTGATTTTCACATAATAATATCATAAATCATCTAAATAAAATTAAATTCCATACACAAGGTCCTCATCTGTCTCTTCTTCTCAGCCATTATGCAATCATCAGATATATTGTTAGTGCTTTACTAAATGGCAGGAAACGTTTTTCCAACATTTCGATATTTTGAGATTTGCTCGCTACAGTAAATCGGTATTGAAACTATACTGATACCAAAAGGTATATATGGTATACCGTCCAGCTCTAGTTTTTAATTTGTGAGGCAAGGTTCTTAAGCCTGTCTACCAATCCCGCCACCATTACTAAGATCGAATAAATATTGTTTAAAATTAAAATTTATTACATATTATTTACTTTAATTGTGCTGGCAATTTTTAAAATACCTTTTGTGCTGTTCTGAGGAATTAATAAACCATGCCTTCCTGAATGTTACCGGTCTCGGTGGCGTCGTGGTTAGGCCATCGGACAACAGGCTGGTAGATACTGGGTTCGGATCCCAGTCGAGATACCGACTCCAAACCCTGAGTAAGGCTCAATGGGTAGGTGTAAACCACTTGCACCGACCAGTGATCCATAACTGGTTCAACAAAGGCCATGGTTTGTGCTATTCTGCCTGTGGGAGGCACAAATAAAAAATCCCTTGCTGCTAATCGGAAAGAGTAGCCCATGAAGTGGCGACAGCGGGTTTCCTCTAAAAATCTGTGTGGTCCTTAACCATATGTCTGACGCCATATAACCGTAAATAAAATGTGTTGAGTGCGTCATTAAATAAAACATTTAAAAAAAAAAAATTCTTGAATGTTGATCTTTTGGAATATCTAGGTCTTTTTGCTTACCTCTGCTAAATAATCCAATTATGAATTTCTTCAACAAGTCTTTTCTGCTTCGGCATCTCTCAAGTTTGAAAACTAAAAAAAAAGCAAAACCAACTGTTATTTTACATGTACAGAAGAAGTTTGTTTTGTTTAATGACACCACTAGAGCACATCGATTTATTAGTCATCAGCCACTGATTGTCAAACATTCGGTAATTTTGACATAGTCTTAGAGAGAAAACCTGCTACATTTTTCCATTAGTAGCAAGGGGTCTTTTATATGCACTATCCCATAGACAGGACAGCACATATCACAGCATTTGATATACCAGTCGTGATACACTGGCTGGAATGAGAAATAACCCAATGGAACAACTGACGGGCATCAAGCGAGTGCTTTACCACTGGGCTACGTCTCTCCCTTGTTTGTATGAAACCAACGGGGATCAATCCTAGACTGACAGTGCCTCAAGTGAGCGCTTTACCACTGGGCTACGTCTCTCCCTTGTTTATATGAAACCGACGGGGATCAATCCTAGACTGACAGTGCCTCAAGTGAGCGCTTTACCACTGGGCTATGTCTCTCCCTTGTTTGTATGAAACCGACGGGGATCAATCCTAGACCGACAGTGCCTCAAGTGAGCGCTTTACCAATGGGCTACGTCTCTCCCTTGTTTGTATGAAACCGACGGTGATCAATCCTAGACTGACAGTGCCTCAAGTGAGCGCTTTACCACTGGGCTATGTCTCTCCCTTGTTTGTATGAAACCGACGGGGATCAATCCTAGACTGATAGTGCCTCAAGTGAGCGCTTTACCACTGGGCTACGTCTCTCCCTTGTTTGTATGAAACCGACGGGGATCAATCCTAGACTGACAGTGCCTCAAGTGAGCGCTTTACCACTGGGCTACGTCTCTCCCTTGTTTATATGAAACCGACGGGGATCAATCCTAGACTGACAGTGCCTCAAGTGAGCGCTTTACCACTGGGCTATGTCTCTCCCTTGTTTGTATGAAACCGACGGGGATCAATCCTAGACCGACAGTGCCTCAAGTGAGCGCTTTACCAATGGGCTACGTCTCTCCCTTGTTTATATGAAACCGACGGGGATCAATCCTAGACTGATAGTGCCTCAAGTGAGCGCTTTACCAATGGGCTACGTCTCTCCCTTGTTTATATGAAACCGACGGGGATCAATCCTAGACTTACAGTGCCTCAAGTGAGCACTTCACCACTGGACTACGTCTCTCCCTTGTTTGTATGAAACCGACGGGGATCAACCCTAGATTGACAGTGCCTCAAGTGAGCGCTTTACCACTGGGCTACGTCTCTCCCTTGTTTGTATGAAACCGACGGGGATCAATCCTAGACTGACAGTGCCTCAAGTGAGCGCTTCACCACTGGGCTATGTCTCTCCCTTGTTTGTATGAAACCGACGGGGATCAATCCTAGACTGATAGTGCCTCAAGTGAGCGCTTCACCACTGGGCTACGTCTCTCCCTTGTTTATATGAAACCGACGGGGATCAACCCTAGACTGACAGTGCCTCAAGTGAGCGCTTTACCAATGGGCTACGTCTCTCCCTTGTTTATATGAAACCGACGGGGATCAATCCTAGACTGAGTGCCTCAAGTGAGCACTTTACCACTGGGCTACGTCTCTCCCTTGTTTGTATGAAACCGACGGGGATCAATCCTAGACTGATAGTGCCTCAAGCGAGCGCTTCACCACTGGACTACAAGAGAACTGATGAATGGCTGCATGTTTGAACAAATAACAAGTATTCTGAGAGTACTGCTAAAACAATACATGTCCCCTACCGGGCACAACACAATTTCATATCTCCTACGTTCAAGGGCCATAACTGTGTGTCAAAATTTGGGTAAATCACCTTGAAAGTCAAACTTGATCTGTAGCAGTATAAAGGCACACACAAAATTTCAGCTCAGTATCTTGAGGTATTGCAATAATAAAAAAAGTCTGAAAAACAAGTGCAAGGAACAGAACTTTGTCTAACGTGAGTAAATCGCCATGAAGGAAGGAAATGTTTTATTTAATGATGCACTCAACACATCTCATTTAAAGTTATATAATGTGAGACATATGGTTAAGGACCACACAGATATTGAGAGAGGAAGCCTGCAGTCGCCACTTTATGGGCTACTCTTTTCGATTAGCAGCAAGTGATGTTTTATATGCACCATCCCACAGACAGGATAGTACATACCACGGCCTTTGTTACACCAGTTGTGGAACACTGGCTGGAATGAGAAATAGCCCAATGGGTCCACCGACGGGGATTGATCCTAGACTGACAGTGCCTCAAGTGAGCGCTTTACCACTGGGCTATGTCTCTCCCTTGTTTGTATGAAACCGACGGGGATCAATCCTAGACCGACAGTGCCTCAAGTGAGCGCTTTACCAATGGGCTACGTCTCTCCCTTGTTTATATGAAACCGACGGGGATCAATCCTAGACTGATAGTGCCTCAAGTGAGCGCTTTACCAATGGGCTACGTCTCTCCCTTGTTTATATGAAACCGACGGGGATCAATCCTAGACTTACAGTGCCTCAAGTGAGCACTTCACCACTGGACTACGTCTCTCCCTTGTTTGTATGAAACCGACGGGGATCAACCCTAGATTGACAGTGCCTCAAGTGAGCGCTTTACCACTGGGCTACGTCTCTCCCTTGTTTGTATGAAACCGACGGGGATCAATCCTAGACTGACAGTGCCTCAAGTGAGCGCTTCACCACTGGGCTATGTCTCTCCCTTGTTTGTATGAAACCGACGGGGATCAATCCTAGACTGATAGTGCCTCAAGTGAGCGCTTCACCACTGGGCTACGTCTCTCCCTTGTTTATATGAAACCGACGGGGATCAACCCTAGACTGACAGTGCCTCAAGTGAGCGCTTTACCAATGGGCTACGTCTCTCCCTTGTTTATATGAAACCGACGGGGATCAATCCTAGACTGAGTGCCTCAAGTGAGCACTTTACCACTGGGCTACGTCTCTCCCTTGTTTGTATGAAACCGACGGGGATCAATCCTAGACTGATAGTGCCTCAAGCGAGCGCTTCACCACTGGACTACAAGAGAACTGATGAATGGCTGCATGTTTGAACAAATAACAAGTATTCTGAGAGTACTGCTAAAACAATACATGTCCCCTACCGGGCACAACACAATTTCATATCTCCTACGTTCAAGGGCCATAACTGTGTGTCAAAATTTGGGTAAATCACCTTGAAAGTCAAACTTGATCTGTAGCAGTATAAAGGCACACACAAAATTTCAGCTCAGTATCTTGAGGTATTGCAATAATAAAAAAAGTCTGAAAAACAAGTGCAAGGAACAGAACTTTGTCTAACGTGAGTAAATCGCCATGAAGGAAGGAAATGTTTTATTTAATGATGCACTCAACACATCTCATTTAAAGTTATATAATGTGAGACATATGGTTAAGGACCACACAGATATTGAGAGAGGAAGCCTGCAGTCGCCACTTTATGGGCTACTCTTTTCGATTAGCAGCAAGTGATGTTTTATATGCACCATCCCACAGACAGGATAGTACATACCACGGCCTTTGTTACACCAGTTGTGGAACACTGGCTGGAATGAGAAATAGCCCAATGGGTCCACCGACGGGGATTGATCCTAGACTGACAGTGCCTCAAGTGAGCGCTTTACCACTGGGCTATGTCTCTCCCTTGTTTGTATGAAACCGACGGGGATCAATCCTAGACCGACAGTGCCTCAAGTGAGCGCTTTACCAATGGGCTACGTCTCTCCCTTGTTTATATGAAACCGACGGGGATCAATCCTAGACTGATAGTGCCTCAAGTGAGCGCTTTACCAATGGGCTACGTCTCTCCCTTGTTTATATGAAACCGACGGGGATCAATCCTAGACTTACAGTGCCTCAAGTGAGCACTTCACCACTGGACTACGTCTCTCCCTTGTTTGTATGAAACCGACGGGGATCAACCCTAGATTGACAGTGCCTCAAGTGAGCGCTTTACCACTGGGCTACGTCTCTCCCTTATTTGTATGAAACCGACGGGGATCAATCCTAGACTGACAGTGCCTCAAGTGAGCGCTTCACCACTGGGCTATGTCTCTCCCTTGTTTGTATGAAACCGACGGGGATCAATCCTAGACTGATAGTGCCTCAAGTGAGCGCTTCACCACTGGGCTACGTCTCTCCCTTGTTTATATGAAACCGACGGGGATCAACCCTAGACTGACAGTGCCTCAAGTGAGCGCTTTACCAATGGGCTACGTCTCTCCCTTGTTTATATGAAACCGACGGGGATCAATCCTAGACTGAGTGCCTCAAGTGAGCACTTTACCACTGGGCTACGTCTCTCCCTTGTTTGTATGAAACCGACGGGGATCAATCCTAGACTGATAGTGCCTCAAGCGAGCGCTTCACCACTGGACTACAAGAGAACTGATGAATGGCTGCATGTTTGAACAAATAACAAGTATTCTGAGAGTACTGCTAAAACAATACATGTCCCCTACCGGGCACAACACAATTTCATATCTCCTACGTTCAAGGGCCATAACTGTGTGTCAAAATTTGGGTAAATCACCTTGAAAGTCAAACTTGATCTGTAGCAGTATAAAGGCACACACAAAATTTCAGCTCAGTATCTTGAGGTATTGCAATAATAAAAAAAGTCTGAAAAACAAGTGCAAGGAACAGAACTTTGTCTAACGTGAGTAAATCGCCATGAAGGAAGGAAATGTTTTATTTAATGATGCACTCAACACATCTCATTTAAAGTTATATAATGTGAGACATATGGTTAAGGACCACACAGATATTGAGAGAGGAAGCCTGCAGTCGCCACTTTATGGGCTACTCTTTTCGATTAGCAGCAAGTGATGTTTTATATGCACCATCCCACAGACAGGATAGTACATACCACGGCCTTTGTTACACCAGTTGTGGAACACTGGCTGGAATGAGAAATAGCCCAATGGGTCCACCGACGGGGATTGATCCTAGACCGACCATGCATCAAGTGAACACTTTAACACTGGGCTACCCGCCCCCAAATCGCCATGAAAGTCAAACTTGATCTGTAACAGTACATGATAAAGTTGAACGCAAAATATCATCGCAATATCTCAAGTCATGGTAAACGTCTGGAAACTATATGTGGGACAGACAGATGGACAAACATATGGACGGAGAGACAAACAGACAGAAGGCTGGGGATAAAACCTATAGTACCCTCTGGTTGGACCGGCAGGAGACTAATATGCATATCATAAAGCACATAAACATTATTTGAATATTAATTATCAACTCTTCTCAAATAATATAGAAATGTAATATTTTAGTCTCATTTTAAATATATGTCCTCATGTTTAAAAAAAATCTACACACAAATATCTTCATATATGATTTAGAAATGACGTCATATCATATTTGAAACATTACACAAGGCTGCCGCAGAGTAAGTTCTTAACGTTAAATGAATCCATGAAAGGAGTTTTGATCATAGATTTAACAAGTGTTGTTACGATGTTAAATTAAAAAACGTTTTTGTAAAACATAAAAGAAGGTATGTAATAAATACAGAACTTAACATACGTTGTCTTCGCTTCCTATTTATGGCACGAGTTTATTTTGCAAAGAACATACCACTCGACAGCTACGCGGTCTCGTTGTATATATTCTTGCAAAAAATAAACTTGTGCCATAAATAGGAAGCGAAAACGTATGTGAAGTTCTGTATTTGTATCATACATGTGATAACTTATACGGTTAGAAAGATTTGTGAGCACAGTACTTCATCTACACAATATGATTTTTTTTTAGTAAGAATTGTTTTTAACAATTTACGATTTTAACAATGTATAACACTATTAACAGTTATAAAATTGCATAGCGTATTGAAGCAATTTTATAATAACTTTGTGACTGTTATATAAGAATTGTTCATCATTTTTTGCGAATTTATCAATATGTAACAGTCACTATAACACTATTAACAGTTACAAAATATAAACTAACGGGCAAAAGAAACTTATCACTTTTAAAATAAGTTTATCTGAATTAAAGATACTGCAATAAGTTTGAAAGTAATGAGAAAACATTCGCCAAAACACACCCTGTGTTTCCGAAAAGTCACTTGTTTCCGGATTTAGTGAATTTCGTGCAGTCATGAAAAATGTGAAAAACAGCATAACTTGAATTTGTTAAAAATGCTCGTGCATGATTGTTGCATAAATACCAGTGTGAGACAAAGCAAGGAAGCAGTATCAAAAAGAACATCAGAGAGATGCCGAAACTTACCCAAGCAGAATGCAACAGAGCTATCGGTATGACCGATATGGGGGCCTCTCAACGGCAGATTGAAAGAACCTTCAGCTGCAGTCAAGCCGCCATCAGCAACTTGTTGAGCCGTTATCAGCAGACAGGCCAGGCACAAGACCGTGCAAGATCGGGAAGACCAAGGGTCACAATGCCAGCTGAAGACTGCTACATCCGGACAATCCACCTGTGGAACCAATTCGTGATGGTGATTTCAACAGAGGCGACGGCACTGGGACACCCCATCAGCAGATGAACAGTCTTACGACGACTCAGCAGGGCTGGTATCAGAGCTTTCCGCCCCTTCTGTGGAATGGCCTTGACCCCTCTACACCGTCAACGTAAATTACAATGGGCACGAACTGTACGTCTGTGGCAGCGGCGTGATTGGGAAAGGGTGCTGTTCATGGATAAAAGTTGCTTCAACATGTTCCGAAATGATGGCTGAGTTCGTATTTATCGACGTAGGGGAGAGCGACTGGCGCCAAACTGCATCCAAGATGTGCACCCTTTTGGTGGAGATGGCGTCATGGTATGGGGCGGTATTTGCGGTCAACGGACAACAAGGCTTCTCATCATACGTGGAAATCTGACTGGTCAAAGATACAGGGATGAAGTGTTGCGACCTGTTGTAGTGCCATTCTTGCGTCAACAGCCTAGGGGTACCCTTTTGCAGCAGGACAATGCATGACCTCATACAGCCAGACTTGTTCAGGATTATCCCAACAACATTAACGTCAACGTATTGCCTTGACCATCATGTTCTCCAGACATGAATCCCATAGAGCATCTCTGGGATCATCTTGATCGACAGCTGAGACAATGCGTACCTCCCCCAACAAATTGACAGCAACTTGAACAGGTTTTGTTGGATGTTTGGCGCAGAATTCCTTCTGAGGAGATGTGTTTTGGCGTGTATTGATGCAAGGGGTGGTCACACACGCTATTGAGGACATGTCTTGTCCCATAATTTGACATTAAAAGCACCTTTTGAAGGGACTATGATTGTGTAATTTTTAATTTTGACCCCATGTCTCTTTCGCTCGGCCTTATGGCAAGTGCACTATCGACATGGCAAGTGCACTATCGATATGGCAATGCTTTTTTGTAAAGACATTGGAAAATGATTCCTTTCAGTAAAATAATCATCATATAGATCAAAGCCGTCTTGGTTTTTCTTTATGGACCTACTGAACAAGGTGATAAGTTTCTTTTGCCTGTTAGTTTATTAGTTTTGTCATTAAAAAACGTTCGAAAACGACATATATTTTTAAAATATTTATTTATTTTACTGCTGATAGATTGTTCCAACCAAAAAGGATAAATATATTGAAGGTGGGAAGGTGTAAGACCACTACACCCTCTTCTATCTCACTAACCACTAACCCACTGTCCTGGACAGACCGCCCAAATATCTGAGGTGTGTCCCCAGGACAGCATGCTTGAACCTTAATTGGATATAGCAGGAAAGTAAGTATAAACAAAGTTTGTTTGCAGTAAAAGAAAATCAAGAATTCTTCTGTTTCTTACCAATAATAATTGCATGCTCCAGCATAAACAGTATGACTATAACAATTGCAACAATTGCAACAATTGCTCCAGTGCTTAGGTCTTCTTCTGCAAGATAAAACACAAAATGCTGTAATATATTATGCATAAACCCGCTACATTTTTTTCGTTAGTAGTAAGGGAATTTTTTTTATCTTTTATCCCACAGACAGAAGAGCACATACCACAGACGTTGATTGATACACCATCCCACATACCAGTCTATGATCGTAGTGCACTGGCTGGAACGAAAAATGGGCCCACAGACAGGGATCGATACACCATCCTACAGACAGCATAGCACGTACCACAGCATTTGATCGTGGTGCACTAGATGGAACGAGAAATGGGCCCACGGACAGGGATCGATACACCATCCCACAGACAGCATAGCACATACCACAGCCTTTGATCGATACACCATCCCACAGACAGCATAGCACATACCACAGCCTTTGATCGATACACCATCCTACAGACCGCATAGCACGTACCACAGCCTTTGATCGTGGTGCACTGGCTGGAACGAGAAATGGGCCCACGGACAGGGATCGATACACCATCCTACAGACAGCATAGCACATACCACTGCCTTTGATCATGGTTCACTGGCTGGAATGAGAAATGGGCCCACGGACAGGGATCAATACATGATCCTACAGACAGCATAGCACATACCACAGCCTTTGATCGAGGTGCACTGGCTGGAACAAGAAATGGGCCCACAGATGGGGATGGATACATCATCCCATAGACAGCATAGCACATACCACAGCCTTTGATCAATACACCATCCTACAGACAGCATAGCACATACCACAGCCTTTGATCAGGGTGCACTGGCTGGAACAATAAATGGGTTCACGGACGGGAATCGATACACCAACCTACAGACAGCACATATCACAGCCTTTGATCATGGTGCACTGGCTGGAACGAGAAATGGGCCCACCGACGGGAATCGATACACCATACCACAGACAGCATAGCAAATACCACAGCCTTTGATCACGGTGCACTGGCTGGAACGAGAAATGGGCCCACCGACGGGAATCGATACACCATACCACAGACAGCATAGCAAATACCACAGCTTTTGATCGATACACCATACCACAGACAGCATAGCACATACCACAGCCTTTGATCGATACACCATACCACAGACAGCATAGCACATACCACAGCCTTTGATCATGGTGCACTGACTGGAACAAGAAATGGGCCCACGGACGGGGATCGATCCAAGACCGAACGCACATCAAACAAGTGCTGTACAGCTGGTTAATTTATGCCTATCTGGTGTATTAAGCAGGAAATTACGGGATCATACAAAACCAAATCTCACCGTTTAAGGGGAGCCATCACTATGGCTCCTCATTACTCCCCTGGGAGTAGTTCAGGGAGAGTAATTTTTAGTTCCTGTTAGCGTGTGAATTATGAAAAATATTACAAGATGTACAAAAGCTTAATGTGACAGACCCTAGTTTTTAAACACTACGATGAAGTACTCACATTTAGCCTAGACTACAGAAACAATAGGGTAAAAGTAAAAGGTACACAAACATATTTGTATGGATATGATAAAGTGACCATTGGTTAGTACGTATCCAGAGTTAGAATTATCATAGTCTCTGCATAATCATACAGTTTTAATTTTAAAAGATTCGAGAGTGCGCTTGTTTGATTTGGAGCTGTTTTCAGCTTCCTACACAATAAATATTATATATTTTATCGTAGTTTCACTTTAGATCTATCTTAGGTACATGGTAAAAAAATATTTTACAATATTTTCTTCAAACAGTCGAATGCATTCAAAACCATCAAACAAAACAATTCCAGCATTGTGAAAATGGAAGTGTCATGCGGCTTAGACTATTATTATTTGTTGGGATATGCAAAGTAACATCATACAAATAGTGATGTCATTCGAATGCAAACAGCTATGGGATGCAGCTTTTTAGATTACCCTCACCCCTTGTAAATTAATCAGCAGCTCCAACCCTATTGTACAGATGTCAACCCTATCTGAATAGTTATCTTTTTCACAAATGCAAAGATTTTATGGCAAATATTTTTAAAATGTACCATCTGTCAAATTTAACTTGATGATAGAGCAACTGAATGTGCATAATAATTAATAAACTGACCGTGGTTTGTGAGGGGGAAATGTATGGCTGACCAAATGGGTCAAAGTATTATTGTTATTATTATTTGCATTGTGTGCACTGTGCGAAAAGACCATCAACGTGGATGGGAAGACTGTCATACCAACTGCTAGAGGAAGAGACTCTAAAACACTGACCAGGAGACTGACTGTCAAGTAGAGCTGGAAGCAGTTCCCAAACTGCAGTTCTCTCATATCTGAAAAGGATATTGTTGTGTGTAGCAAGTGAATTCAAGGACTGGGAAGATCTTGAAGTAATCAGGGTGCATTGACTAATGAAGTAATCTCAGACTCTTCCTTGCATGACAAACTGTTGAAGGTTGAACTGTCACATGGCTCTGTGAAAAACAATGACCATCTCACCAGGATCAGCAGAAAGCTGCATGAAACGAAACTGACACTGACTGGAAGAACTAGTGAACTATGGCTTCAGTATATGTCTATGGTTGATATAATAAAATGTTTTCTGGATGCTGGTTCCTTCACCGATCAGCTGTACATAAGATACTCCCATATCTTGCTGTAGCTGTACACAAATTACATACAAACTCCGCTATCTGTTCCTGCAACAGATGACCAAACTTGACAAAACCAACCAGGTTGTCAATAAAAGCTTCACGGATGGACATGATGTTGTGAGACAAAGCAACATACACCAAATTTTACTATTGAGCAGATCCTTTCCATGCCAGCATGTGCTGATATAAACAATGTCATGCAGGAAGTCACTGGAACTCGGCGACTTACGAGCGATCAGCACATAGAGTTAGGATGCACACAAAGGACACAGAGGATATGATTGTGATTATATCCTACCTTTGGGAAAGAAATCAATTTGCTGGTGGTCCCACCCTTAGAAACATTGCTATTGGTGTTATCGAAAATTCATTTGTCAATGTTAACACGACAAAGACATTTTTTTTTTATGTCGTTCTTAAAATTCTCAAAGCCAAACAGCAGCAGAGATTACCCTGAAGAAGAAGGAAGTCCAGACGCAGGGGAAAAACATGTCTGTAACGTGGATGGCAGGCCACAATCAGTCGACCTGCAAATTCTTTTGCAACTTTTCATAACAGCAGCCAGTACCATCTCTGATGACATAAAATAAGGCAGCACTGGCAAATGAGCTTTGGAAACTTGTTCTTGTCAATGCCAATGCTCTCAGTCTGTCAGTACAAAATGACGTACAGTTAGTAATTGATGAAGGTTCCTTACTTCATTGATTGAATACTATCCTGAAGCTGTTGTTGTGACTGGCAGATTGCCAAGATCCACAACAAAATACATGACCCACCTAAGGTGTGCCAAGGTATGGAAAGCGAATGCTTTTCATTTTGTGCCTGATATGATGCTCAGATCTACAAAAGAGCTTTTTTTTTTTACCAAAGAAAACAAGCAGCGTTCCATTTGTGCCCTTGGCAGCCCTTTGGAAAATTCATGCACAATCATTTATGCAAAAGCTGATGCTGACTTACAGATCATCACTGCAACAGCAGAGTGTGCAAAAAGCAATGTTACTGCAATGGTTGGAGAAAACATTGATCTGCTCATTGTGTTAGTACATCACACTCGAACTGGCTCACATGACGTCTTAGTTTATTTGGACAAACACATTTGTGAGATTTTTTTTAACAGTTAGGAACATTTTCATTAACAATAAAGTTTAGACAAATAAGTATGTAAATAAAACACTTTGTTACTTTTACTAAGTTGTTTTTGTATATTCATTAAAATTACCGTTATCGGGTCCACATGGCTTGTAGAAATTGACTTAAAATGGAGGAAGCAGAATTAACATTAGGTGTCAATGACGTCACGCGTGCCAGCTCAACAAGACCAAACCATTTATTTTTAACGACTTCCATGCCCCCTAGGGCCCCTATTGCTAGAATGTTTTTTTCAATTATTATATTCGATTTCCAAAATGTATGCTACATTTTGTGACCCTACTGTAGTGAATAGTAGACCTAGTACATTCAGAACAATTGCAAATAATTCTGAGTGTATAAATTGTTTTAATTAATAATTTTCACTTCATTAGAAAAAAAATTATTTTACAAACTATCAACTGGTATGGACACATTGCCTGTCTGTATTGACATCAAGTGTTGTCAACGATCATGGGGAAAAAAAGAGGTAAATTGACTACTCTTGAGAAATTGAAATTTTCCTTTTAAAAATATTAATCAAAGTGTTCGTTTACTGTGCATAGTTGAAAAACTTATTTTATCATGTAGTGGCTAAAAAAAAATATGAAAATGACGAACAGCGCAGGTGTGACAAAGTTATTTTTCCAAACACACGTGCTAGAACAGTTAGAAACAAAAACGCTTTCCTATTTACTGGATGGTGTTATACTCATGTTTACTAAAATGGATTCGTTTTACATCCATGTTGATTTATTTTTTCTTTAACTGATTGGAATATATTTTATTTATGTACCCAACTGAAAAATATATAATATTTGTTCTGCAAGTATCGTATTAATGTTTTTGTCGTTGGCCAAACACAGTTTGGGACGTCGATGGTAGTTGTTTACATAATGACGTCATCAAATCAATATTAAACAATTATGCAGAGCCACACACATTTTTAACTTTTGCAATATGTAGAGATGGTCTTTGTGATAGTGTTACAGCAAAACAACCTTGTGTACCAATTTGTTTTAGGTCATAGTTAATTTTGCCACAGGCCTACCACACTAATTTTCTTATTTAGAATATTAATTTTCATACACCAGACATGGTTCTGGTTATCCAGGTTTTTTAAATACCCCAAAATACATCTGTCATAATTCTAAATATGCACGTTCGTCTGAGAAGTAATGGTTATCATGTGAGAAGTAATGGTTATCATCTGAGAAGTAATGGTTATCATCTGAGAAGTAATGGTTGTTGTCCGAGAAGTAATGGTTGTAGTCTGCGAAGTAATGGTTATTGTCTGAGAAGTAATGGTTATCATCTGAGAAGTAATGGTTGTTGTCCGAGAAGTAATGGTTGTCATCGAGAAGTAATGGTTGTCATCCGAGAAGTAATGGTTGTCATCCGAGAAGTAATGGTTGTCATCCGAGAAATAATGGTTGTCATCCGAGAAATAATGGTTGTCATCTGAGAAGTAATGGTTGTCATCCGAGAAGTAATGGTTGTCATCTGAGAAATAATGGTTGTCATCGAGAAGTAATGGTTGTCATCCGAGAAGTAATGGTTGTCATCTGAGAAATAATGGTTGTCATCCGAGAAGTAATGGTTGTTGTCCGAGAAGTAATGGTTGTCATCTGAGAAATAATGGTTGTCATCTGAGAAATAATGGTTGTCATCTGAGAAATAATGGTTGTCATCTGAGAAGTAATGGTTGTCATCTGAGAAGTAATGGTTGTCATCTGAGAAGTAATGGTTGTTGTCCGAGAAGTAATGGTTGTCATCTGAGAAGTAATGGTTGTCATCTGAGAAGTAATGGTTGTCATCCGAGAAGTAATGGTTGTCATCTGAGAAATAATGATTATCGCCCGAGAAGTAATGGTTGTCATCCGAGAAGTAATGGTTGTCATCTGAGAAGTAATGGTTGTCATCCGAGAAGTAATGGTTGTCATCCGAGAAGTAATGGTTGTCATCCGAGAAGTAATGGTTGTCATCTGAGAAGTAATGGTTGTCATCTGAGAAATAATGGTTGTCATCTGAGAAGTAATGGTTGTTGTCCGAGAAGTAATGGTTGTCATCTGAGAAATAATGATTATCGCCCGAGAAGTAATGGTTGTCATCCGAGAAGTAATGGTTGTCATCCGAGAAGTAATGGTTGTCATCCGAGAAGTAATGGTTGTCATCCGAGAAGTAATGGTTGTCATCCGAGAAATAATGGTTGTCATCTGAGAAGTAATGGGAGAAGTAATGGTTGTCATCTGAGAAGTAATGGTTGTCATCTGAGAAATAATGATTATCGCCCGAGAAGTAATGGTTGTCATCTGAGAAGTAATGGTTGTCATCTGAGAAGTAATGGTTGTCATCCGAGAAGTAATGGTTGTCATCCGAGAAGTAATGGTTGTCATCCGAGAAGTAATGGTTGTCATCCGAGAAGTAATGGTTGTCATCCGAGAAGTAATGGTTGTTGTCCGAGAAGTAATGGTTGTAGTCTGCGAAGTAATGGTTATTGTCTGAGAAGTAATGGTTATCATCTGAGAAGTAATGGTTGTTGTCCGAGAAGTAATGGTTGTCATCGAGAAGTAATGGTTGTCATCCGAGAAGTAATGGTTGTCATCCGAGAAGTAATGGTTGTCATCCGAGAAATAATGGTTGTCATCCGAGAAATAATGGTTGTCATCTGAGAAATAATGGTTGTCATCCGAGAAGTAATGGTTGTCATCTGAGAAATAATGGTTGTCATCGAGAAGTAATGGTTGTCATCCGAGAAGTAATGGTTGTCATCTGAGAAATAATGGTTGTCATCCGAGAAGTAATGGTTGTTGTCCGAGAAGTAATGGTTGTCATCTGAGAAATAATGGTTGTCATCTGAGAAATAATGGTTGTCATCTGAGAAGTAATGGTTGTCATCTGAGAAATAATGGTTGTCATCTGAGAAGTAATGGTTGTTGTCCGAGAAGTAATGGTTGTCATCTGAGAAGTAATGGTTGTCATCTGAGAAGTAATGGTTGTCATCCGAGAAGTAATGGTTGTCATCTGAGAAATAATGATTATCGCCCGAGAAGTAATGGTTGTCATCCGAGAAGTAATGGTTGTCATCTGAGAAGTAATGGTTGTCATCTGAGAAGTAATGGTTGTCAGAGAAGTAATGGTTGTCATCTGAGAAGTAATGATTATCGCCCGAGAAGTAATGGTTGTCATCCGAGAAGTAATGGTTGTCATCCGAGAAGTAATGGTTGTCATCCGAGAAGTAATGGTTGTCATCTGAGAAGTAATGGTTGTCATCTGAGAAATAATGATTATCGCCCGAGAAGTAATGATTACATGTGTATCATCTGAGAAGTAATCTTTATCGTCTGAGAAGTAATGGTTATTGTCCGAGAAGTAATGGTTATTGTCAGAGAAGTAATGGTTATCATCCGAGAAAGAAGTAATAGTTATCGAGACAAGGTGCAGTTATTTTTAGACAGTATTTCCCAGTTTAAAAATCACAGACTTTAGCTTCTCTCTGTTATAACTTTATCCAAATGTGTTGCAGGTTTGTAGATTAACTAAACTTAGTGTCCATTTTCATGGGCTGAAACTAGGGCCTGTGCCTTTAATTTGGTAATATCTTAATTAGGTTCCCTTAATCTAATTTAAGCCCCGGTCACACTGTCAAGGATCAGGACGCCGGGTTAGCCACGGATACGATCCGGCATCATTCATGACAATCTGTTGTGGTCCGTACTAAACTGTACCGATGCATAGGATCCGTAGCGCTCCCCGTTGTCAACTAACCCCTATCCTTAATCATCCTTGGTTTATCCATCAAAAAACATAGTTAAACCGTAGTGCATCCATAGGGGACCGCAGATAGACCACTATCCGGGGTCATCCGTGAGGTTTTCATCCGTCGTGGATCCGGCCAGACGATCCTTGACAGTGTGACCGGGGCTCCATTCCATGTTTGTTTTACAGTAAGGTTACCTGTGGCTGTAGGTCGTGTGGTCGTTGTGGTGGCCCTGTAAGACAAAAGAACGACAATCTCAACATTAAAAAGTTTCACAACACCACTAGAGCATACTGATTTATTTGATGATTGGTTTAGATGTATAGAGTATTTCATTGAAAATTATCCTGATGTGGTTAATTTAAGAAATAATTTATGAGCCAAAGACTACAAATTGTAGCCAATTTGTATCAAAATTAGCAACTGACAAGTTTGGCAATGGGCAGGATGATTGGTATATCAAAGGATGTGGTATGTGCTATCCTGTCTGTGGGATGGTGCACATAAAATATCCCTTGCTACTAATGGAAAAATGTAGCTGGTTTCCTCTCTAAGACTATATGTCAGAATTCCCAAATGTTTGACATCCAACAGCCGATGATTAATAAATCAATGTGCTCTAGTGGTGTCTTTAAACAAAACAAACTTTACCTACATGCTTTTGTTAAGAATTTGTTGAAGTTTAGAGAAATGGAAAAATATTTAGAAAACAGTTTGTTTTGTTTAACAATACAACTAGATCACACTGTTGTATGATTTGGATAACAAACATTTGGTAATTCTGACATATATAATGTTAGGCCCACATTCCAGTAACTCTATTTCACACGCAAATTTATCGATAGATTGTATTTACATATAACCTTTTCCACATACACAGATTCTGTGCACCGACATTCAGCATGCTGAAAAAAAAGGTCGAGCAATGAGCAATTCTTCAGTGCACAAGGTTTTCATGTCATTATGTGAAGCATTTACTTTCGGCTTAAAATTTAAGTACACTCCGACAACGTAAAATGTTGTATCATAATCTGCTTGCAAAAACACAGATATGAAAAAATATACTTCCGCTTGCGTAAACGTACACAATAAAATCCGTGTGGAATCACATTAATGGAAAACCGGCCTTAGCGACAAAACCTGCTACATTTTTCAATTAGTAGCAAGGTATCTTTAATAAGCACCATTCCAGACAGGATAGCACATACCACAGCCTTTGATATACCAGTCATGGTGCACTGGCTGGAATGAGAAACAGCCTAATAGGCTCACTGACGGGGATCGATCCTAGACTGACAGTGCATCAGCTGAGCGTGTTACCAGAAAATACAAATGTCCAATTTTCACGTGCAGTTTGTGAAAACATTAGTCGAGATTTAACGAAACCAGCAATACTCACTCACAATGAAGCATATTGTCTGCTTATTAGTATCTCTCAATTGGTTCTTACACACATACATAGAGAATAACTGCCATATATTGCCGTGTATTAGCCGAGTTTTGAAGTCTACAAATACTTTCCAACACGGAGGCAACAAATTCGTTTGTTTATGTGTGTGTCCGGGGGGGGGGGGGGGGGGGGGGGGGCGCGCCAGGGATTAAATATGCTTTATTTAGTTTATTATTTGCTGTCCAGTGAATAATTAAGTTACTTATGTGCAGTGATAAGTTGTTACAGCTTCAATTTTTTATTTTCTTGTTATGATTTATCGGTGTTAAATTATTTTTTGCACGGCATGGAAGACATTAGCATTGCGATAACAATTACCGTGTCTGTAATAATTAAAGTTACAGTCTCTGGTTACCATATTATAACATCATGTACAAATATCAAACACAAGCTCAAATGCACTTTAAAAAACTCGTCAAAAGTATACGCTCGATTCTTCGCCTGTGTTGCCATTGCTAGGCAAAGTACAAACGACAGCCTGTTGTCAGTTTCAGTTAACACGTGCGCTTGTGGATTTGAAATTGTAGGGTTCGTCTCAAAAAATTAAATGAGAAATCTTGCGCTGTACGAAGAATGGCATGGGGGATTTTTCACCCAGAGTGAGTGCACTGCTAGGCTCAATGGGTAGGTGTACGGCCACATACACAGAGTTTCACCCACTTCACGGGTGTGATTATGGCTGTGTCTCCTGGGTGTATGACCCCACATATTGATTTAAGAGGAAACGGGTGCATGTGCAGGGGGAGGGTATTGCATGGGGGTCGAAATCTTTACCTGCCCAAGGTAAAAAAGAAATTGAACTACATTTTCTGGGGGAGCATAGCCCCATATATAAATTTCGCTCAACACAGTCTATAACCCCAACTCCACTGAAATCCCTGCACATGCGCCTTTTTTTTTTTTTTGCAAGGGATCGTTTATATGTACCATCCCGCAGACAGGATATCACATACCACAGGCTTTTATATACCAGTCATGGCGCACTGGCTGGAATGAGCCCGCCGATGGGGATCGATTCTAGACCGACCGCGCATTAAAAAAACCCACACCTTTTTAGGTCTAAGTAATGAATAGAAATAACATATAGTCTTGATAAATGTTACGTAGGCCTAAATCGAACACAACACCCTCTTCCTCTACCCCTAGATTTTTAACATCTCCTTACATGCAACGCATATGCCAACCGCTGGTCACTGTCAAACTTTCAAGGCAAATCCCCCACTGACCCCTGGAAAGGTATTGTACCATACCTCTATGGATATAAATATGTTTTTGAGACATGAGACAACCCCTCAATCAAGACAGTTAAATTTGTTTAAAATCACGTGGGAAGCTCAGCGCCAGCGCAAATCACGTAAAGTCCCAGTTCTACTGGCATCCCGCTAAATGAAGAAAAACAAAGCTGGCCATTGCGTTTGTAGTTGACCTAGATAATGTAGATAAGCGAGAATTACGAAACTATAGTGATGTGGTGCACCTTTCGTGTACCAAATAGAACTGGATCACCTATTCTAAATGCTTAAATAATAAAAATATTCCAGGGACTGCAGCTTTAAAGGGAAAAAATATATAATGAACAAGAAAAGCACAAGTCTTTTTGTTGACAGTATTATTGAAATCGATACAACATACAACTGGACAAAAGATGACTTCGGCTTATACACGAGGCTAATGATTTTGTACTTGATATTTAGGGTCAAACTAAGAGGTCAGCTAATACAAGGAGTCGGCTAATACATGGCAATATACAGTAGTGCTGCAATGATAAACCGGTATATCGCGATGTTTCATCAGCTCGATACGAACCGCGTTACAGTTTTGTGTATCGCGATTTTTACACGTTATTGTTTTCTTGTATCTTATTTGACAAACAAACAGAAAGTGTACAAATGACCATGCATACCACTCGTCTGTTTACGCAGTGACTTTAACTTAGCGATGACATGAACTGGCAGCAGGCGAAAAAGTACATGCTTTTCAGCCTGGGTGAGCATATCGAAGTCGATATAGGAAGGAAAAGTAAAGTAAAGTTTGTTTTATTTAACAACGCCACTAGAACACATTGATTTTTTTATCTTATCATCTGCTATTGGACGTCAAACATATGGTCATTCTGACACTGTTTTTAGAGGAAACCCGCTACTCTTTTACGACAGGCAGCAAGGAATCTTTTATTTGTGCTTCTTACAGGCAGGATAGCACAAACCATGGCCTTTGTTGAACCAGCTATGGATCACTGGTTGGTGCAAGTGGTTTACACCCATTGAGCCTTGCGGAGCACTCAATCAGGGTTTGGAGTCGGTATCTGGATTTAAAAATCCCATGCCTCGTCTGGGATCCGAACCCAGTACCTACCAGCCTGTAGGCCGATGGCCTTTTTAAAAATCTTTTTATTTGTGAAACTCAATATTGCACATATACATAAAATTTACAAATAATAAAAAGATTCACACATATCCACGTACATACTTTCACATAGAACCACTCACACATTTATCACGAACTCACACACATTCACACAAACACACGCAAACATTAAAAGAAAATTGAGGGATATTGATCTTATAAGATAATATGACATTTTAAAGAAAAATACTAAATATAAATATCAGTTTTCAAGTGGGTATTTAAAAACTAATTCATCATTATTTAGATCACGAAATTTGTTTTTTAAAATATATTTATTAATAAATGCAGAAAATATATTTTTAAAGCGATATTGATTTAAAAGTATTAAGAAGTACTGATGCATATAATGCTTAAAAAATTTAACAATATTAATATTTACACCCTTGATTCCGCTATTAAAGTCTCTTGAAAACTGATATTCTATACATTGAGAGCAAAGCATTGATGAATTCATTTGAGCAATTTTGTATTTTGAAGTAACACCCAAAAAGCAATAATTTTTGTAACAATTCTAAAGAAAAACCATTATCCGTAAACATATAAATACACATTTCATGAAAAATAGAAATTAAATCATAAAGTTCATCACAATACAACAATAAATGACACATATCTTCTTCTTGTTTAAAACAAACAGGACATTGGCTAGATGCTACTTTACCGTATTTAAATAATTTGGAATATGTGAATATAATGTTATGTGCTATCTTAAAATCTAAGTCGACAAATTCCGAAGTCTTATCACAATAATGTATAATTTTCCAAACTGGCTTCCAATCGTGGCCTAACCACGACGCCACCAAGGCCGGTGAAATATAGGAAGGAAGGAAATGTTTTATTTAACAACGCACTCAACACATTGTATTTACGGTTATATGGCATCAGACATGGTTAAGGATCACACAGATGTTGAGAGAGGAAACCCGCTGTCGCCACTTCATGGGCTACTCTTTTCGATTAGCAACAAGGAATCTTTCATATGCATCATCCCACAGACAGGGTAGTACATACCATGGCCTTTGTTACACCAGTTGTGGAGCACTGGCTGGAATGAGAAATAGACCAATGGGTCCACCGACGGGGATCGATCCTAGACTGACCACTGAGCTATGTCCCACCCCTCGATATAGATGACCGTCTAGTATGTGGAATATTTGTCATTGTAATGTTGGTTTGGGTTTTTTTTCACGATTTTTGTCTGGACAAAAGGTAGGGGAAATCTACCAGTAATTAAAGGTAGGTCCTAGTAGAATACAAAAATATTCCCTGGAGTTATCTCAAGCTGTCAAACGTCCCAACGGTGTTATCTGTTATTAACTTTCCGGACACAGTACTGAATACTCGTACGTTATACATATATATATGGTAATTAAAATTCATACATTTTATTCCTTTCATTTATTATTTATTTCATGTTAAATTTACACAATTCGATTTGTTTCGCTTCTGCCTTCATTAAACAAATCCATAAATATCAGATATATATCGCAATACATACTGCAATACGGTTTGTCGTATCGCAATATATCGCAATACGGTTTTGATCGTATCGTTGCACCCCTAATATACAGTAGTTAATGATGTAGGTAAGAATGGGAAATTTCTGATTCGGCCTGAACATGATAAAGCCAATATCCTACCCCATTAACTGGCTATTATCTTTATCCTGCAGACCGTAAAAATTAAGGGGCAAAGCTATTACAGCTGTTATTTCAGCTACATTGTACGATGACCTAGATGAGGTCAAATGAGTGATTCTGTAATGCAGCTATGCGTGGTGTCAAAAGTTGTGTCCTGCTACTATACGTTTATGACTGCTTTATTTGTCATCATAATCTGTCAATAAAAACTGTGGTTGCAGGATAAAAAACGCATATCCAAATGGTAGCCACAAACTGACAAAAGAGTTATCAAAGTTAGTTTAGTAGGATAAACATCATAAACTACTGTAATCCCCAAAATATAATTTTAAACTCCATGACCAGAGGCTATTTCTCACTCCAGCCAGTGCACCACGACTGATACATCGAAGGCCATGGTATGTGCTATCCTGTCTATGGGATGATGCATATAAAAGATCCCTTGCTGCTAATCGAAAAGAGTAGCCCATGAAGTGGTGACAGCGGGTTTCCTCCCTCAATATCTGTGTGGTCCTTAACCATATGTCTGACACTATATAACCGTAAACAAAATGTGTTCAGTGCGTCATTGCATAAAACATTTCCTTCCTTCCATGAGCAGATGTCATCCATTCATAATGGGTGAGTTTTATGGTGTGTTAATGATGAATATGTTGTAATCAATGTCGAATTGCAAATTGCGCATAAAAATAGAATATTTTGTTATTTCTAAACTACTTTTTCAGGGAACATTTTGTTTTTAAAATCTTGATTAGCGATATTTCTAGTCAACTGAAAACTGACAGCAACTACTGTTTAATGTTTTAAAACTGATCTCTGAAACTTGCATAGCGAATCGTGACATGATACTGAACAAAATGTTCCCTGTTTTTATTTTTTAAATCAAGCCAAACTGAAATTTTGTAAAAATATCACTTAAATCTGATGGACAAGTAAAACATTTTGTCCTTATTTCTGAGCTGGGTGGCATACCGCATATCCTGTTTGGTATTCATATCAGATCAACACCAATTTAACGTAGCGAACAAATCTCAAAATACTGAAATTTCGCTATTGAGAAATGTTTCCCAGAATTTATTAAAATTCTAACAATATATATGGGCAGAGTTCAGCCAGACCACGCAGAAAAATGGGATAAACCAGACAAGGGCCTTGCATATGTAATTTAATTTTATTTAGGTAAAATTAGCGGGTGAGCATTAACTCGGGCGTGCATTTAAAACAGAGTAAACCCAAAATACTGCTCGGTATCAGTATTGTGTCAATAACAAATACTGTACAGTTGTACCGAGGTAAATCACCCCAAAAATATCCATACCGATACCGAACCTGATAGTTCAATACCAGCTCTACTTATTTCAGTAGCAATTATTTTTTGTTACATTAACGACTCACTTTATTGTTGTTGTCGTTGTAGCTGGCATAGTTGTCGTTGGTGTAGTTGTCATTGGTGTAGTTGTCGTTGTTGGTATTGCAACACAATGAAAAGCTGAAAGAAAGATTCACAGTAATTAAATTTATTACATCGACGTTGGAAACATTTATGAAAATAATATGAAAAAGAAAGAAAGAAATATTTTATTTAACAAAAAATACTTTTCCCTTTCTCTATACTTAAACAAATTCTTAACAAAAGCATGTAGATAAAGTTTGTTTTGTTTAACGACACCACTAGAGCACATTGATTTATTAATAATCAGCTATTGGATGTCAGACATTTGATAAGTTTGACATATAGTCTTAGAGAGGAAACCCGCAACATTTTTCCATTAGTAACAAGGGCTTTTTTATATGCACCATCCCACCGACAGGATAACACATACCATGGTACCACAGCCTTTGATATACCAGTCGTGGTGCACTCGTTTGAATGAGAAATAGCCAAATGGGTCATTAATGGGGATCGATCCCACACCAACTGCACATCAAGTGAGCGCTTTACCACTGGGCTACGTCCCGTCCCTAGAGCACATTGATTAATTAATCATCGATTATTGGATGTCAAACACTTGGTTAATTCTGACACGTAGTCATCAGAGAAAACCCGCTACATCTTTCCTAATTGTCAGATCAGGTCAGGTCATAGGGTTTAGTGTTCACATTTAGAACAAGCTGTTGTAGTGCGCCTGTCATGGGCACAGGTGTTGGCCTGGGCCGGCTCCTCTGTTCAGGACAGGATTTTCCTAATGTATCAAGGGATCTTTTATATGCACTTTCCCAGAAAGGAAAGCACATACCATGCACCTCCTTTGACCAGCTATGGTGCACTGGTTGGAACAAGAAAAACCACAATCAGTTGAGGTGGTCTGCGACACAAGCACCTCAAGTAAGCATTCAACTGACTGAGCTAAATCCCGATTCAGATCTGTAGTTGTGCCAGTAATGAAAGAAAACTCCCCAAAGAAACCCTCAGTAGTTACTTGAATTGAGTTGCTTCCCGTGACCACACGATTTCCTTTTACAGTAGCAAGGATCGTCGTAAGAGAAGCAATCACAGTTTTCCGATGACGGTGCATACTGCAGCGCGTAGTCACACGTGCAGCGATAGTCGCTCTTCACAGTTCCCTGTTTACACAGCACCTTTCCGACCTCGTTGCAGGTTACGTGCCGGCGAAGACATCTCTGTTTCGTGAATTCATACGAGTATCTCGGGACGGGCTGATAGTAACCATCGGGGCATCCTTCGCAGATTATACTCTCCGAGGTCGAGGCTAGTTTAGCAAACGTACCTGAAAAATACAGCGTCATTTTTAATTTGAGAATTAAAGGTCCATTATCAGTTTGAATGAATCTGGCCTCTGACAATTGAAAATATGCATGACCCATTTATCAGTTACGCAGAAATAAATACAGGTCACCCATTTCCTTTTCACGTAACCTGTTATATCCAAGTAAATGGTGATCCAAATTTCGCGTGGTGAACAATACAAAAAAAAAGTTATGCAAAATTAGATTCATGTGAGCACTGCACGAAGGAAACGATCATTCTCACAATTATCAAAGGCTTTTAAATGAATGAATGAATGAATGCTTAACAACACCCCAGCACAAATATAGAGATCGGCTATTGGGTGTCAAACATAGGTTGGTACATCAATATGATTATCAGTTTGTAGTGCCAGATTAAAGGTGCATTAATTGTCATAGTTTAAAAAATGGATGAGTTCCATTTTCAACAGAGTTATGGCCCTTTAATAAAATACCATGAAAAAGTTTGTTTTGTTTAACACTATCACTAGTGCACATTCATTCATTAATCATCAGCTATTGAATGTCAAACATTTGGTAATATTGACAAATAGTATTAGACAGGAAACCTGCTCCATTTTTCCATCAATAGTAAGGGATCTTTTATATGCACCATCCCACAGACAGGATAGCACATACCACCGCCTGTGATATACCAGTCTTGGTGCACTGGCTGGAACGAGAAATAACCCAGTGAGTCCACTGATATGGATCGATCATATACTGAATGCACATCAGGCGAGCATTTTACAACTGTAAAAATTGCATGAAAGTCAAACTCTATCCAGCCAAAACTTGCAAACGTAAATTCACATAATCGAACAACCTGTTACCTTGGTAAAAGTCATGTGTTAATTAAGATTTTGAAATACCATCCTCCGAAACTGTACATGTATTGAACACAAATGGTACAATTAAATCCAAATTTTTTTTATAATGTGAGAGAAAAACAATACATTATTGAAATGTTTTAGTTTATAAAAGACTAGTTAAAGGGACACTCTAGTTTCAACCCGTGAAAATTACCACTAAGTTTAGTTAATCTGCAAACCTGTAACACCGTTGGATAAAGTTACAACAGAGTGAAACAAGAGTCTGTGACGTTAAAACTGCAAAATATCCTTTAAAAAATAGACTAGAACTCGAATCAATAACGGCTACTTGTCAGACGCACGTGCGTTTAAAAAAAAAATTAAAATGCATTTTGTGATATTAAAAACAACAGGATGGCCAGAAACACGTTGGTTGTATGGAAATGTTTTATTTCAGTGATCATAAATGTCTCTAATAGTGAAAAATATGCTGTAGTGTTTAAAAACTAGGGTCTGTCCCTTTAAGCATTAGATGAGTAGAAAGGTTTTCCAAATTATCTATTAAGCTTCAAAAAAGGCAGAAGCTAATTATTTTGTCAACAAAATAGCAATTATTATATGAAAATATTCGGACAACTTAACGTAAAATTTGCCAATTGTGAATTTTGAAAATGTTAACGACGAAATTTTACTTTAATTTGGCAAAAACATTTCATGTAAGAGTAGTGCTCGAAGTTGGTAAAGTTACTCAAAAATTACAAAATGTATACACTTGCAGCAGAAAGTACTCGTCGGCTTACCAAATGCGAGTAAACATTCTGACAGACGAGTTAAAAAATGTATCTGCCAATCCAACAGGCGACCTGTGTTTTTGTTGGTTTATTTGTTTTTTTGTTTTTGTTTTTTGACTGCTAGTATACGTAAGTAAAATAGTTATTTTGTGAAAAATCCGGAACTCCACATCAGGTATGCCACAGTTTAAAATTGTCTTGAACAGTTTACGAAATATGGAGTCAAAATAATATATACACAATGAACCACATTGGTATAATATAAATTAATGTTCTGGTTTTTGTGGATGATCATATGAAGGGGAGTGTACATAGGAAGTGAAGTGTATATTATAGTATGATGAAAAATTATTATGGTGTCCTACAGGCTGGTAGACTAGTAGAAATTCTGGTGGGCTAGTAGATTTTAATTGTTACTGGTCCGGCGGGCTAGTGAAATATTTTCCATTTCTGCACCCCTGTGCAGGACCCCATTGCACGAAGCAATCATACCTCTAAGATCATCTTTAGTGTATAAGGTGGTTATGCACTTAAGGTGATCTTTACGCTACGATGGCTTCATGGAACAGGACCCTGGTGTACATTTTATGCCAGTATTTAACATTTGTGCATTTGAAATGTGTCTACATACAGCGAAATAACAAACTGCCATAGAGAGGCTCAAAATTGCCGTCAGTGGGCCGTTTCTCCCATGGAATATTCTTTTAAAAATTGCTGTGACAGACAAATTCTGAAGTTCAAGCCCTGTCGGAGCCTACGAGTCATAACTGATATTTTGTTGGAATATAACTGTGGATTCTTGCAATTTTTGTTCTTTAATAGATACATTGTAATTTGGTGAAATTTTCTGCTCGCCCAGGCTACAGATCTGTGAAGCCACCATAGTGCTATGATATCATAAAGTATGACGTCACAACGACGCATTCCAATGCCTACAACAGTTATTAAAATATTGTAGCGCCAAGAGAACTTAAAAAGATCTGGGCTTAAATCTATAGCCTTGCTGATTTAGTATTTGGCCAATAAATCTTTGCTTAAATAGACCATTTAAAAAGTAATTTTCATTAAAAAATAAAATAAAATCGTATTTGAAATTAGGCTAAAAGTGAACTATTTCCATCTGAACAGTTCTTAATACTATTAATTGTCAGTGACAGATCTAAGTGGGGCCTCAGTAGCCCAGCCCCCCCAACCCCAAATTTTGCAAAAAATATTTTATTTTTATTTTTTAATTTTTGTTTAAGTTGGAGAATTCAACCCTTTGGTAATATTTGTGGTCTTCGACCAAATGTGATTGGCTCCACCCCCTGGATTTTCTGGATCTGCCACTGATTCTAACGTACATGTACTTACCTATTTTGGGTCTTGGGATGGTGTGTGAAAAATTCAGACTGCTGAGATGGATTTTGGAATATATTATAAAATTAAAATATAACAAAATCACGAGCTCAGCCTCAGCTAAATAGAAGACGAGATGATTGTACAGGGAACATTTTGTTTTCAAAATCTTAATTAGCGATATTTCTGGATATTGATTAGTTTGTTTTGTTTAACAACACCACTAGAGCACACTGATTTATTAATCATCCGCTATTGGATGTCAAACATATGGTTATTTTGACAGTCATAGAGAGGAAACCGCTATATTTTGCCATTAATAACAAGGGATCTTTTATATGCACCATCCCACAGACAGGGATAGCCTTTGATATACCAGTCGTGGTGCACTGGCTGAAACGAGAAATAGCCCAATGGGCCTACTGCCGAGGATCGATCCCAAACTGACTGCGCATCAAGCGAGCGCTTTACCACTGGGCTACGTCCCGGCCTGATTAGCTACGACTGTTTAATATTTTAACATTGTGTGGTGATCTCTGAAACTTGTGTAGCGAATCACGACACGATACTGAACACTTTACCACTGGGCTACGTCCCGCCCTGATTAGCTACGACTGTTTAATATTTTAACATTGTGTGGTGATCTCTGAAACTTGCGTAGCGAATCGCGACACGATACTGAACAAAATGTTCCCTGTCGTACATTATTTCTCGTAAAAAAATATAAACAAAGAGGAGGGCTAGAGATCACTTGAGCTAGGATATATATTGAGACTCCCCCCAATTTATTTCTTTTTAAATTAAAAAAAGGAAGAAAAAAAAAGAAAGAAAAAAAAAGGGCCTAAATCATTCCTACACCACACAGTAGCCCAAATACTCTGGCGTTCGAAAGCTAGAAGGACATTTGGACAGTTATTAAATATCCGTCTACCTCTTGAATGGTCAGGTCAGGTCATAGGGTTTAATGTGCACATTCAGAACAAGTTCTTGTAGCGCATGCTTGTCGTGGGCACAAGTTCTTGCATCAGCAAGCCCTTTCGTATAAGACCGGTGTCACATATAATTTGCATTCCCTAGTCAAGATTATACGTAGAATAAGCACTACCCAGTGTGTATTATACATGTAATATGCACTCCCCCAGTCTATATTATATGTATAATATGCACTCCCTGTGAATAATATACACTCCCCCAGTCTATATTATATGTGTAATATGCACTCTCTCTGAATAATATGCACTCCCCCAGTTTATATTACACGTAGATTATAATAATGTTTTAAGCATTCACATAATTATATTTTTAGCGGGGTTTTTTTATGTTTGTATGGTCAGTGTATTTTGTAAAAGTTGATATAAATATCAGTGGTGAATCTAGATGGCTATGTGAATCAGGGGCGGATCCAAGGAGGCCAAAGCATTCCTGGATCCCAGAATCTCATCACCCATCCCTTGCTTCCCATTAATATGAAACGAATTATGTGGAGATAGCATTGCAAAGCTCTACATTCATTATTAGATTTATATTCTATGGCACCCATAAATTACTATAAATTATTATAATGGGCACTACCCGTTCATTATCATAGGTATAATCCACACTCCCCATTCAATATTATACTATAATCTACACTCCTCATTCATAATTATACATATAATATACACATAATCTACTCTACATTCATTATTACACATATATTCTATACAACCCATAAATTATTATACATATAATGTGCACTACACATTCACTATTATACTTATAATCTACACCTTACATTCATTGTTATAGACATAATCTGTACTCTCCGTTCATTATTATTCATATAATCTACACTCCGCATTCATTATATGTAATATGCACTCCACATGCAATATTATACAATCTGCACAACTCATTTATTATTATACATATAATATACACTCCCCATTCAATATTATATGTATGATCTACATTCCCCATTCATTATAATATGTATAATATACTCTCTCCGTTCATTATTATATTATAATTAAATTTTCTTTGCGTCTATACACTTTACGGCAAACTGATTGGTCCAGAGGTGCTTACTTTTTTTCGTTCATATCTCGATGAACCCAAAAAAATTAAGCCACGCCTACTACACACACACACACACACACACACACACACCCCGACTCGCACTACTTTTGTGCAAAAAGCCGGATTATTCTGGCAATCATATTTAGATATTTTGAAGAAAACATGTGAAAGCTACAAAATATGTGGATCTATACGCATTGATTAAAAAAAAAAAACACAATAAAAAAACCTCTTCGCTAATCATGACATGAGACTCGGTCGTTGGCCAAAGAAATCATGTAGGAAACTTCACGCCTGTAACTTACTAGTAAGCGATGTTCAACAGCTGTTGGTGAAAATTAAACGGTTCCACCGACAGCATAAATGTTAGACACGTTCCCTTCGTTCACTTTCATAAAATATAAACTCAACACGAATAGGACAATTCCTTCCAATATAGGCCTAACTAAATGATCCGTAAAAATGCACAGCAGCTAGAGGAAATGACGTCATTTACAAAAAATCACCTGATTCAAATAATAGTGAATAAACGTTCGCATTCTTACGCGACATAAGTATCAATGAAGTTTACACGAACAATACTACAGGCATATTTAAAGCTAAACAAAATAAATTCAGTTATGTATTGTTAAAGTATGCATATAAATTTAATTATAAGATTTGACCGCAATTATTTTTTGGTTCATGCAAGTATGAACCGAAAAAGCGATGTGCACACTGTATGATCCCGCGTAGTGGGTCATACGAAAGTGTGCACATCGCTTTTTCGGTCAATTCTTAAATATATAATTTACACTGTCCATTAATTAGTATACATATAATCTGCATTCCCCATCCATTACTATACATGTAATATGTAATCCTCATTCATTACTATACATATAATTTGTACGCCCCATTCATTATTATACATGTATATATACTATTACTCCCCAATGATTACTATTAATTGACAATCCTGTGAAATGAAATTTTGTGTTTTTATATATATATAATCTGCACTCTCCATTCATTATTATACATACAATATACATGTACGCTCCCCATTCATTATCATCATTTGACAATCCTGCCAAATGACATGTTCTTTTAAATATACATGTAAGCTGCACTCCCCATTCATTATTATACACATAATTGACTTTACGTTCAATATTAGACATATATTCTATACTACCCATACATATAATGTACACTCCCCATTCACTGTTATACATGAACTTAAAATCTACACCTTACATGTATTGATATACACATAATCTGCACTTCCTGTTCATTATTATTCATATAATCTACACTCCCCATTCATTATATGTAATATGCACTCCACATGCATTATTATACATATAATCTACACTCCCCATTCATTATATATACACATAATCTAGACATGTTACACTTTCTGTTAATGTGCAGTGTAGATCACATACATGTATATAGTCATATTTGTGGAATGCATAATACATTTATATTGATCGCAGTATCTTCAGGCATTAAAAAAAAAAAGTCTGAAAAACATATTTTCATATCTCCTAAATTCAAGGGCTATAACTCTGTAAAAACAAATGGGCAAATTGCCATAAAAGTCAAACTCGATATATAATAGTACATCATAAAGCTATACACAACACTTCAGCATAATATATTGAGGCATTGCAAAAACAAAGTCTGGAAAACTAATTTTTGTTTCACCAAAATTCAAGGGCTATATCTTTGTCAAAAATAGGTAAAACTTCATCTGTAAAGCTATACACAAAATTTCAACTGAATATGTTAAGGAACTGGAAAAAAGTCCACAAAAAACATTTTCGCATTTCCTAAGTTCCAGGGCAATATACTGTCAAAAATGATATGTAATAGTATATGATAAAGCATGTAAAGTAAATTGTCAAGAAAGTCTGAAAAACTAATTTCCGTATCCCCTATGTTCAAGGACCATAATTCGGTCAAAATGTGTAAATCGTCATGGAAAGAAAGAAATGTTTTATTTAACGACGCACTCAACACATTTTATTTACGGTTATATGGCGTGAGACATATGGTTAAGGACCACACAGATTTTGAGAGGAAACCCACTGTCGCCACTTCATGGGCTACTCTTTCCGATTAGCAGCAATGGGTCTTTTATTTGAGGCATGGGGTTTTTAATCCAGATACCGACTCCAAACCCTGAGTGAGTGCTCCACAAGGCTCAATGGGTAGGTGTAAACCACTTACACCAACCAGTGATCCATAACTGGTTCAACAAAGGCCATGGTTTGTGCTATCCTGCCTGTGGGAAGTGCAAATAAAAGTTGCGAGAGTTTAGTGAATTAGACCCCTGGCACGTGTGAGGTCATGTGACATGCACCAAATGTTAATTCATCTTCCTCTAATTTAAGTCAATTTGTACGAGTCAAGTGGACCCGATATCGGTGATTTTAAGGAATAAACAAACACGATTTGGTAAAATTAATGGTTTTAGTAGAGGTTTGTAAAGTTTGGTATTTAGATACCTACTTGTCTGAACTTTATTGTTAATTGAAATGTTCACTAACTGAAGAAAACCTCACAAATGAATGACAAGCAGACGACAACAAATAAGGATGTTGATTGCGCAAACCGTTCTCTCGAGAACAAACCGAACAGAACGGGAAGCATAATGCAGTTTGGGACATTGCTGATATACTCTTTACATTCAAACAAAACATTTATTTTACCCAAAGTGCTATTATGTAACTATGATGCTGCACATGTCCGTTAAATTTTCAAATCATCTTCAAAAATAATGTAAGGAGGAAAACGACAGCTTATTAAAACACATTCTCATTGGTGTTACTAATGGTCATTGGTGTTACTTAGTACGTGGTAACACCAATGACAAGTAACACCAATAACAAAAAAAATTTAAAAAAATTTGCTCTCTAAAGAATTAATTTGAGAAAACTGAAAAAGTACATGTTGTAGCAGACATACTATGTCTATAATAACATACAAAACGTTTCTTAATAACCATTACATAACTATGATTGTAACACCAATGACTGTGAATACTTTTATATTTCGACAACACATTCATTAGATTTAAACAAAACTACTCACAATTCTTCATACGTCTGCTGCTTTTAACAAATATGTTTGATGGCCGATATCTACTGGTGGAATGTTTCATTCAGAGAGCATTCAGTTTCTTTTGTTTTCTTATATACACTAACACCAATGACATAAAAATTCACGAACAAGCTTATATTGCCCACCATATTTTGAATACGGAAAATATTTTTAAAATTCCTTCTTTAGTGAGTAAATCAGCCATCAGTAGGTATAATATTACATTAAAGTTATTCAGTGGTATGTCTTCTGTTACATATCTTAAGGTAGGACTTTCCTTTGGCACTGTCACGTATAAAGAACATTATAAATACTTATCATAAATAGTTAGGGTTAGGGTTAGTGACAGTGCCAAAGGAAAGTCCTTCCAAGACAACAAACTTAGTTTTCTGTATATAAATAAAAGCGAAATTGTGCAGGGACATAAAAGTGACACTTTCTGTAGAATGACCCAATATTGCCATGGAAGTAGGACTACAAAAATGGGGCAGGGGGGTGTTCTTAAAAAAAAGTGGTGCATGGATTTTTGGAAGCCGTTCACCCAAAAGGTTCCGGTCTTTGACGAGATTTCGAACAAATGGCCGCAAAGGAAAGTATCTGAAAACCCTCGAAAAGGCACTCGCGATTTCGGAGTTCAAGTTGGAGGTGATCGGGCGGTCAGTTATGGAAAGGTGGCGAAGATGACGACACTTCCTAAGTTCCTAACTTAAAATAAAACCGAAAATCACTCAACCCTATGTTCCTAATAACGCAAAGTTCCTAATAAAACAGAAATTAACTCGAGTCTATGGACATTAAGACGTATTAGACTAACCTTAATCATTCTATAGCCGTGTAGGCTATCAACACTCCTCTGTAACAATCGACCGACAAAGTTCCTAAATTAAAATAAAGTAAAACAGAAAATCATTCGACCATATGTTCCTAAAACAAAATAAAACAGAAAACCCTAACCAATCGACCGTAACCCTAACCGCTCCTGAAATAAACACAAAATAATGCAAAGTTCCTAAAATAAAACAAAACACAAAGTTCCTAAAATAAAATAAAACACAAATTAACTTGAGTCTATGGACATTAAGACTTATTTGGGGAGGGGGGGGGGGGGGGGGGGGGCTAACCCTAATCACTCTGTAGATGTGTATAGGCTATCAACACTCCTCTGTAATAATAGACCGACCGGTATCAGGTCACGGCATAGTGTAGCATTTGTAAGAAGTTGACAATCAAAATGGCGGTTAACTTAATGTAAAATGACCGATTCAGAAACATTATGATGGCTAAAAACATGTACAAATGTATGAACAGGGTATTGGCTTTATTTTAGTAATCGTTAGGGTAGTTAAAATTATCGCAAATTACATATTCGTTATTTAGTGTATAGTAAATGGTTGTATTTAGGTGGCGGACATATTCTATAACCATACCGGTGCTGGATACATGAACAGTTGTCATCAACTCACGGACTCTCCACAAGATCACATAGAACATACTAACGTGCCTATATCCCATATATGTCATAATACCAAATCGAATCAAATCAATTTTATTTAGCCACAGCTATGATCAGCCATTGGCTGAAACATGAAATATATATATATATATATATATATATATATATATACAATGCAATACATGTTTGACTCTAAGGTGACGGTCTCTATAACATGGACATACAAGCAAAACATGATATTCATCCTCTATATTATTAGTATTACATATTGGACATATGCTTTGTTGTCTGGGAATATTTTCAAATCTACCTTTCTCAGTATTAATATTCAGTACATCACATCTAAGCTTAAGAAAGGCAGTACGACACTTCCATGCCAACCGGTAAGCGCTCAAAGTGGGAATCCCCACGACATCGAAACTATAAATAAATTATTTCCGCTCATGCGTAATACTAACGGTCTCGCTACACAGTTGTTATTTTCCTTTCTTTGTATTAATTATGTTACAAAATCGCTCATTTGACCTCTAGGTCATCGTACAATGTGGCTGAAATAAGAGAAATAATAGCTTTTCCCTACAATTTTTATGGTCTGCAGGATAAAGATAATAACTAGTTAATGACGTCGGATATCTGCTTTATCCTGTTCAGAGTCTGGCGGAATTTCCCACTCTTACCGTCACAGGATAAAGATAATAACTAGTTAATGACGTCGGATATCTGCATTATCCTGTGACGGTAAGAATGGAAAAGAAAGAAGTGTTTTATTTAACGACGCACTCAACACATTTTATTTACGGATATATGGCGTCAGACATATGGTTAAGGACCACACAGATTTTGAGAGGAAACCCGCTGTCGCCACTACATGGGCTACTCTTCCGATTGGCAGCAAGGGATCTTTTATTTGCGCTTCCCACAGGCAGGATAGCACAAACCATGGCCTTTGTTGAACCAGTTATGGATCACTGGTCGGTGCAAGTGGTTTACACCTACCCATTGAGCCTTACGGAGCACTCACTCAGGGTTTGGAGTCGGTATCTGGATTAAAAATCCCATGCCTCGACTGGGATCCGAACCCAGTACCTACCAACCTGTAGACCGATGGCCTGCCACGACGCCACCGAGGCCGGTCGGTAAGAATGAGAAATTCCGCGAGACCTTGAACATAATAATTCTTAAAGTTTTGTTTTTTATTAATGACTTACTGTTGCAGTGTTGGGGATAACTTACCATTAATCAAATTAATACAAGTTCATATAACTTTGACACTAAAGAACACATTAAGCATAATTACGCATTTATTTCATTAAAGTTTTTAATTACGACCGTTATTGTTATGTTTACAATTTCGAAGGAGGTTTGAATTTATTATTCAGAATTTATTGTAGTATTTCTTTGTTAAAAGTCTTAAATACAGGTCTAGAATTGTTTTATTATCAGTTATAACTGTAAATCATATGCTAAAACAATTTTATTACCATAGTTGAATCGTGGTGTCAAGATATGAAGCAAGATTATAGCTACGATAGTACTAATTTCCGATGTCGAGGCGGGATTTAACTCAGTCGGTTGAGCACTCGCTTGAGGTGCTTGCGTCACAGGATCGAACTACCTCAGTGGATCCGTTCAGTTGATTTTGTTTCTCGTTCCAACCAGTACACCACAACTGGTCAAAGGCCCTGGTATGTGCTTTCCTGTCTATGGGAAAGTGCATATAAAAGATCCTTGCTGCATTAATTAAATGTAGCGGGTTTCCTCTATTGACTACGAGTCAGAATTACCAAATGTTTGACATCCAATAGCCGATGATTAATATATCAATGTGTTCTAGTGGTGTCGTTAAACAAAACTAACATTCAATATCCATGTCGGTCCTACACAGTGAGTCATACAAATTTTATTCGCGTAAAATACGAAGAAAAAAAGTTAGTTTTATTTAACCACACCACTATCTAGAGCACTTTTTTTTATTATTAATCATCGGCTGTTGCGTGTCAAACATTTGATACATTTTTACTAGTAGTCTTAGAGGAAACCCGTTACATTTTTCCATTAGCAGCAAGGATCTTTTATATGTATTTTCCCACAGACAGGACAGCACATACCACGGATTTTGATATACCAGTCGTGGTGCACTGGTTGGGACGAGGAAACCCCAATCGGAATATGGATTTGAATGAATATTTGTATTTATTATTATTTTGTATTTTTTTACTTCGACAGATCACAAGAATGTAGCTCATAACGTTACATCATTAGAAACTGATTTTATACGACCAGAGTTGATTACAAACAATTTAAATTGTTTATATATTTTTATTTATATATGACCTCACATTTAATGTTTGACACACCCCCCCCCCCCCAATTTACCGCCATTTATGTTTTACAATCGAGTTGTTTCAAAATATATCTAGCGAACGAACACACTTATTTTATTGAAATATATAAAATAACAAAACATGTTCGTTAATCAGGGAATATGTTATATAATTCTTATAGATATATAAAACACGTGGTACCAATGTCGTATGCTTTACTGTTTAATATATAACGCATGTGTTGTTTTAATTGGGAGTGGGTGTTCGATTACCTTAATTCGATGTTACGTAAAGGAGAATTTAACAGTGGCCCATAATCCTGTGATGGATTAAAAAAAAAAAAAAATAATTATTCAAAACTATATAAAAAGTAACAGACATGTTGCTGCGAAACACTAGTTTCTCTGATTTAAAACCCCCAGCTTTCTTCATATTTTCTCACCTTGTTAATAATTTGTACCACAGGGCCACCGTGCCACCATGGTCATCCACGACATTATTAGCACTACTCACCACACCAAATATTGTAAAGAATAGTTCCATTATAAATACACAATCAATGTGATGTCAAAAAGGTTTTCTATTATTTCTTGCAGGGGGCGGGACGTAGTTCAGTGGTACAGCGCTCGCCTGATGCGCGATCGATCTAGGATCGATCTCCGTCGGTGGGCACATTGGGCTATTTCTAGATTTCTAGTTCCAGCCAGTGCTCCACAACTGGTGTAACAAAGGCTGTGGTATGTACTATCCTGTCTGTGGGATGGTGCATATAAAAGATCCCTTGCTGCTAATTGGAAAGAGTAGCTCATGAAGTGGCGACAGCGGGTTTCCTCTCTCAATATCTGTGTGGTCCTTAACCGTATGTCCGACGCCATATAACCGTAAATAAAATGTGTTGAGTGTGTCGTTAAAAAACCCATTTCCATTTCAGTGCAAGAAAATTCTCGGGATTTCCTAATTTAGAAAAAGAAATACAACAAACGCTATGGCAATCGTGCTGAAGTCTCGAACTTCGTTGTCGTAGTCACACATCTGGTCCATGCATTGGAAACTGGCGACGGCCAAAGTCTTGACGTATATAGTCCGGGACAATGAGATGTCCGAGACTTTCGGTTGTCTCGGTTCATGCATCAGACCCATGGTGTTATACCGTATATATAGTATACGCCAGAGGTTGAAACAAAAAAGAAACGTTAACATTATCGCCAATAGGAATTGATATGGTACATTGAAACCTGCAGGTGTGATGAGTCATACTATGCGAGTAGTAAAAAAACCCACACAAAAATGTAATTGATCGAAAATAGATTTACTTCAGTATATAATAATAACGAAAATGTACGTTTGTTTGTCCTACTTTATATAAATAAAGATTAAAATCTGGCTTTTGCCCCCCCACCCCCACCCCACCCCCCCACATGCACACACGCGCGCACTAGATACTGTGTCCCCTTAATACGCGTCTGCAATGCCAGACATTTCTCATAAGACATTTGGATTGTGAAATGTAGGCTATAAAGGACAGAACTAATTGCTATTTTCAAAACACTACCTAAGCCCCCCCCCCCCTCCCCCCACCCCCCCCCCCCCCCCCCCCCCCCCCCCCCCCCCATCCCGAGTCAGGTCAACGGTCTTATCGGAGGTCGGACTCGGGATGGGCGTATTCGAAACCCTAGTGGTATATGGGCATGTTAAATTAGTTATCATCATCATAAGAATTGTATTTAGGATTCACCATGAAAGAAACCAGTGTAGAACACAAGCAAAGAAACCCATGGCGTGGGAACACGGGCGTAGGCTGGGGGATGGGAGGGAAGGAAGGGGACTTTGTGTCCATGGGAAATGTATACAAAAATTAAAGTGTTTTGTTTTATGACACCACTAGAGCACATTGATTTATTAACCATCGGCTATTGGATGCCAAACATTTGGAAAAACAACAAAAAAAACCCACAACAACACACACACAAAAACAAAATAGTAATAATAAAAAGAATAAAAAGTAAGAAAACATTTAAAGACACGATGGATCCGTTAGTATTTTAATTTCAGATCTATTTCCCCTTGGTATTAATATTCAATGGTTATTCCATTTACGGTGGGGCGGAACGTAGACCGAGTAGGCCTATTCTGACGGTAAGCGAGCGTTATAACTGTCCAAATGTCCGTCT